>NC_054057.1:84008692-84159087 GCF_017639655.2 Falco naumanni | reverse complement strand
TGGCAGGCCCCCGGCCAATGGGGATGCGCCGGATGGCGCCGGGCCCGCCCCAGCCGCGCGGAGAACAATGCGTGTTTCATGGCCCCGGCGCCACCGCCCCCTACCCCCCCCCTTCCACTTTTTTTTTTTTTTTTTTTCTTCCTTCCCTGCCTCCCGCCCCACGCTCGCGCTCCCCCTTCTTTTTAATTTTTTTAATTTTTTTTTTTTCCCTCCTTTTTTTTAAGCGCCGCCGAGCCGCGCGCGGGGCCGGCCAGGGGGGTGGAGGCGATGCTGCAGCTCGGCGGGGCCCCGCCGCTCCATGGCGCGGCCGCCGCGCCGCTGCCGCGCTGCCCCTGAGCGGAGCCGGGCGGCGGGCAGGGCGGCGAGCCGGCACCCCCCGCCCCCAGCCCCGCGCCGCCGCCATGCCCCGCCAACAGGCGGCCTGACCGCGCCGAGGTAGGACCCGGCCCCCGGCCCGGGGCGGCCCGCTTGGGGCGGGGGTGTCGCGTCCCCCCCCCCCCCCCCCAGCCCCCCCCCCCCCCCCCCCCCCCCCCCCCCCCCCCCCATCCAGGGCCGCGTTTTGCCCCTTTTCACCCATTTCCCCTCATCTGACCGGTTCGGAGCCGCGATCCGGCCGCTCCCGCAGCCCCGGGGTGAGGCTCGCCCCGCTCAGGCAGGATTTAATTTTTGAAATTTACCAAAATAATAAAAAAAAAAAAGCGGTGGGATTTTTCCCATTATTTTGCTTTTTCCCCTCTCTTTCTCCTTTTTTTTTTTTTTTTTTTTTTTTTCCCCTACCGATTCGTTGGCCCGGCAGCACCCCCTCCCCTGCGCTGGCAGCGGCCGGCGCGGAGCCGGGAAGGGCGGCGGAGCCGGGGCGGAGCGGAGCGGCGGCTCCCGGGGCTCCGGCAACGCTGGGGGGGGTGGCGGGGGGGAGAAAAACCCGCTTTATTCCCCGCAGTGTTTATTATTCCTTGCTATCCCCATGCAAAACCCGCCGGGCGGGGGGATCGTTTCATCGGAGTGCAAGTACAAATATACTTTAATATATTTTCATTTTTTTTTCGCTCTGTCGGGAAATAATAATACGCGTTCTTATTTTCCCGAGCGAGAGCGGCGCTGGGAGAAACGGGAGATAAAAAAAAATAAATCCCGGGCGGCGATTTGAAGGCGGGGAATGGGGGAAAGCGGCGAGGAACGGCGCGGCGGAGCGAAGCCGCCGCTGGAGCCGTTTCTCCGGCGGGCGCTGCCCGCTCCCGGGCGGCTTTCGGCGGGGTAAAGCAGCCCCACGGGGGCGTACAAAAAAAAAAAAAAAAAAAGAGAGAAGAAAAAAAAAAGGGGAGAATCGAGGAGACCTTTTTGTTGATTTGGTTTTTTTTTTTGGTGGGTTTTCCTGCACTGCGAGGAGAAACGCCGTGCCGCGTCCCCGCCGGCTGAGTGCGGCCGGGCTGCGGGCGCTGCGGCGGGGCTCCCCGGCTGCGGCCGGGATAAATGTAACACTTTTATTTTTAGTTTTATTTGAAACCCCTTATTTTCAAATACTTCTTATTTTTTTTCCCGCCCTTTGCCATAAGTTTTCCTTGGTTTCCCCCCTCCCCGCGCCCCTCCCGTTCCCCTCCGCGGCTCCGGGGGGGAAGATGAGGGTGGGTTTTGGGGGTGTTTCTGGGGGGCGGCTGGGGCTTGGGGGGTCGGGGCATGTCGGCTCACCGCACCCCCCTTCTCTCTTGCAGGCAGCGCCGAGACCGCCGCGCCGGGGCTGGCTCCCTGCACCGCGCCATGGGACGCTTGGACGCCTTATTTTTGAAAACCATCTGATTTTTTTGGGGGAGGAGGAGGAGGAGGGGGGGTGGGGGGTGGGGGGGCGGGGGGGAAGGCGGTGGCGGGCACCGACAGCGATCCGGGAGACTCCTTGAAGCCGGCGAGTGGATGATGGATGGCCGAGATTTCGGGCCCCCCCGCTCGGTGCACGGCCCCCCTCCGCTGCTCTCCGGGCTGGCCATGGAGAGCCACCGCCTGGGAGCCACCGGCCGCCTGGCCCCCGCCGCCGGGCCCATGGCCGCCGGGCTCCCCGCCGCCCTCCAGCCCGGCAAGTTCCTCGCATCGGGCATCAGCCTCCACTCCCACCCGGGTAAGGCTCCGCGGACCCCCCCGGCAGCCCCCCGCCTTCCCTCCCTGCGCCTCCGCGGGCAGCGGCGGGCCCGGGGCCGGCGGGGCTTTAAGCGCAAAAAAAATACAGTAATAACATAGATACATATATATGTATGCTTGCAGCTTTTTCGCACGGTTTCCCCAAGGGTTTTTCTGCTTTGCTTGGCTCTGATCTGGGGGAAAAGAAAATAAGGGAACGTGGAGGGGGAAAAGAAAATAGGGGAACGTGGAGGGGGGAAAAGAAAATAGGGGAACGTGGAGGGAAAAATCGCTCCGAACCGATAAAAATCCCCCCCGCGCACGGTTTTGTTGGCACCGAGGAAAATCCCTGCCGAGGCGGCTGCGAGTGTTTGGTGGAATAAATCGGATTTTCGGGAGAGAAGCAGATCGGGGTGCGGAGGGGAAGGGGCTGCGCTGCCCCGGGTGCTCCACGGCCGGGCACCCTCCTCCGCCCCGGGCTGGGGAACGGGGCCGATCGGGTGATTGTCCCCACACCGGGGCGGGGGACGGCGGCCGGTCCCTGCCGCCCTCGGGCAGCGCTGCCGGCACTGCGTGTTTTGGTGCTTTTTGTATTATTTTTCTTTTTTATTTGTAATTCTTATTTTTTTAAACCTGCAACCAAAACTTCCATGCAGGGACTGCTCCCTCCTTGTATTTTTTTTCCCCTTTTCAACGAGCTCCATCCTCGGGCAGCCGCACGGCTGCTTCTCCATTAAAAAAAAAAAAAAAAAAAAAAGACATGGAAACGTACGGGGATTATTTTTTTTTCCGCAGTCAGCTTTTTATTTATTTGCTTAAATTACTGCTTTTTTTTTTTTTTGAGGGAGTTGTATTTTTCCCCCTTTCCGAGCTCCCTTTCCCAGCCACTGGCAGGGTTGTACGCTCCTGCCCGCACTCTGCCCGCTCGCTGTTGTGCCTGGCTGCTGCCGAGTTTGCCCTGGGAGGACGCGAGGCATTTCTGACCGTTTGATTTCCCTCTCCGGCTCCCTATATTTTTTTTTTTCCTCCCTTTCTTTCCCCTGGGCGTGGAGAGGTGACTCGGAGTTTACTTTAGGCGTTGGGAGGGTGACAGGTTTTGCAATAATAAACCTGCTTTTCTCCCAGCCGCCCGGGATGAATGACTTTGAAATTTGCAAACCTGATTGCCAACATCTGCAGAGAAGGAAGCAGCCCGAATCGAGGGAAAGAGATTTATTAGTTTTAGACTAGGTGGCAGTGCCAGTTTCCCAGGTGCTAAGAGGAGAGGTGTAAAGCGAACGGCTATGAAGCCAAGCACATGTGCAAACACCTTCTTTTTTCCTTCCCTTTTGTCTTTTATTTTTTCTTCTTTTCTTCCCCCTCCCTTTTTTTGTCCTTGGTATTTCACCCCCCTCCTCCAACTCCTACTAAAGCAGAATGTGATCTCTGCAAAAATTCGTCTGGACAATCTCAAGCCAAGCCGAGTGCGGGTTGTTGTTTGTTCTTTTTTTTTTCTTTTTTTTTCCTTGGTTGAATTTTTTTTTATTGGGTGATTTTTTTTCTTTTTTTTTTTTTCCTCTCTTTTATTCTCCTCCCAAAGTTTCCTTTTCTGGTGCTTGCCTGAGATCCAGGCAGCCCGGGAGGGAGGTGCTGAGCTCTGGCTTCCCGAGCCGACAGCATTGCTCCCTGCCACCGTCCGTGAGCTTTTCCATTTGGGCTGGGAGTGAGTCTTGGATTTGGGGCCCTTCACAGAGGGAATGGGTTTTGTGATCCCTCCAATTTATTTTTTTTAATGTATTGGTTTTATTTTTATTTTCTTTTCTCTGAAGTCTCTTGAAAATCCCCTGCACCCTGAGCTGCACCTCCGTGGTGCCAGCTCTCCCTGCGCGCTTCCCGGGATGATCGCTTGCGAAGCTCGTCCGGTGAGCTTGGCTTCGGCATGGCAATTCACAACCAGGCTAAACTGCATTTAAAAAATATGTACAATTAACAATCAAAACTTCCATTCTACCACAGCAGCAGGATAGGCAGGGATTTTTTTTTTAAAATTATTTTTATTACGGCTTTAACAATATCATTTGAAATGATGATTGCTTCCTGCTACAGAGGGGCCCTTTGTAGGTTTGCGTTTGCAGCGATAATGTTGTGGGGGTTTTTTTTGGTTGTATTTGTTTTGTTTTGTTTTTAGGAGGGGTGGAAAGCAAAGACTTGTGCAAGGGGTTAAGAAAAGTGGGCAGGAGGCGAAGCCTTTAAATAGAGCCAGTTCAAACCGATCTTAAAATACCGCCGGGCTGAAGAAAGAGACTGTTGAATCTGTCCCAGTGTCCTCCTAAAATAAATACGCCCCTGTAAAAATAGCACGATTGGCCATATTTGAGAATCCAGTTATCGCCGGCACCGACTCCTTATTTTGCTCGTAGACCGGGCTCCTTACAGCCATCCAGGCTCTGTTCTGGCTCCAGAACGTGGACACCTGGGCTGTGTCCAGTGACCCCCAGACCCTCAGCTCTTCTCTGGGGGGTTATTATTCTGTGCTAGAGTTTTGGTCACCGCCGTGCGGTCTGGGGGGGCCGGGGACAGAACCCCTTTGTTGGAAGAGCACAGAGGGAGGAGTGAGCTGGAGACCGAGGCAGATGGTGAGCCAGCCCTGGGCTGCGGGGCTGCCATCCCCTGTCCCCCCCGCGCTCTTGGGGTTCACAGTCTCCCTGTCTTTGAGGGAGACAGCGGGGTTATGGGGGCCGGGGAGTGGCGGGGAGAAAGGTGACTGTTTCCAGTGGAATTTCATCCCTGGCAGCAGCCAAGCTTGCTGGGAAGACCTTGCATAAAAAGAGGCTGCAATCGATGGAGTCGGGCGGCTGCGTCCATAAAAGCTGTAGCTCGCTTTGCTCGGCAGCCCACGGCTCAAAATATGGGAGGAGGGGAGTGTTTATAGTTTTGCTTCTTCCCTACCCCACCGTCTTTGGGTCCAAGTGAGTGTCCTGGTCTCTGCTCCATCCTGCTCCGGGTGCGTTGTTCTTGGCAGCTTCTGTGTTTTGGGGAGGTTGGAAAAGGCTCCCTCAGACTGGGGTGTGAAGGGTTGTGAGGGGCTGCTCCAGCACCGTGTCCCTTGCCGGGCAGCGGGTCCGTGTGCGAGCAAATACCATCCACATGCAAAAAAGACTCTCTAAGAATAATAATAATAATAAAAATCTGCTTTTTGCCACGTACTGAGGTATCCTTTCTTGGGTGGGATGCGTATGGGGGGCTACCAGGAAAGATCTGTGTTTGTTTAAAAGGGTGCCCAACCTCTTCCATTAAAATAGGCTTCCGAATCACTTTCCAGTGCCCAGGAAAAGGGGCACACCTGTATGAGCAGAGCTGACTTGGTGTTAAATCCAGCTCAAGAGCAGTGCCTGAAAGGGAGGCGGTCAGGCAGAGGGGAGAGATTTCGGTTTGCTTGCTTTCCTACTTCCACATTAGTATGTGCATTCAAATGCAGGGATCTATGGCGGATTGGAGACCATTCCTGCTTCCAGGCCTGCTGTGCCCAGGGAGAAGTTTTCCAGGCAGCTAGGCCAGGTAGGAACGTAGGGAAAAGAAAAAATACGCTCTCCCCCCCCCGCCCAAGGATAGCTTTGCTGTGCCAGCAAAATCCCACTGTAGCCATCCTTATAATGGCAAAATTGTGCTGCTGCTGAGCCCGCAGATTTTGCAGAGGAGGCCTTGCCGTTGGCGGTGCCAGCAGAAGCGCAATTTGCTCATCTAAACTGCATCCAGGCTAAAATCGCTCCGCTGATGGGAGATGCAGGGATCGCAGCGATGTGGTGCTGGACTGAGCCGTGCTGCCCCCACTCCTCCCCGTAGCTCGGCTGGGGAGGAGGGGGGGGGCGCTCCTGGACCAGCAGTGGGATTTTGGCTGTGGTTCCACGCAGCTCTTTTTGGTCACGTTTTGATGCTGCGAGAAAAATACCATCGATGTTTAATGGCCCTTGAAATCATGGTTCTCCCTCCCTGCCCGCCCAAGGGGTGGTGCAAGGGGCTGAGCGCGGGGGGGGGGGGGGGGGGGGGGGGGGGGGGGGGGAGCTCCTCGGGGCAGGGGCTCCCAGCATAACACTGGGAGGAATGCGGACTGGCCGGAGACCTGCCTGGGGAGATGTTTCTCCTCCCTTTGGGGCCCTGGTGAAACTAGATGCTTTTGATGCGTGTTTTCAGGCAGAGCAGCAAGCGTGCTTGTGCTGATGGGGCTCGGGGAGGTGATGCTGGGCAGGGATGATGTTGTGCTCAGACCCGGGGAGGTGATGCTGGGCAGGGATGATGTGCTTGGACCCGTTGCACTCCCCTGTTTACACCTGGCATCCCCGGGGGTGGAGGAAGTGCTCGGCCATTAAGCGATGCCCCTGCAGCTCCCTTGGGACTGCGGCCAACTGGTAGACTGTGAGCAAGGCTGGAGTGGTATCTTTGGCTTTGCGCTGGGGATAAAATGGGGGAGAAAAAGGGACTTATGCATTTTTGGGAATCTCCCACCGTGTGCTCCTGGGGATGCGTTTCTGTGGCGTCCCAGTGGTTTCCCCAAGGTCTTGGTGGTTGGGTGGTTTGTGGGGTGATGCCTCTATCCATCAGGAAGGGTGGGAAGGACTATCCATCCTGTCCTCCAGCCCTGTTGAAGCTACCATCCCGAGTGGCTGTAGCTGGTGCTAGGGGTGCAGGGTTTGGACTGTGGACAGGAGCCAAGGGCCAATGTGGTGACGTAAAGTTGCTCAGAGCAAGGTCCTGCGGGATCTTCCGCTGCGTTAGGGTTTCTAATACCTTCCCCAGCGGAATGGGCTGGAGCCTGGCCCTTCCTCTGATACTTGGTGCTGGTAAAGATGTGCTTTATTAGCATGGTTTCGAGCAGCCCTTCTCCCACCCTGAGCAAGCCTTGCCCCCCACCCCCCCACCCCTTGGTGAGGTTGGACAGCCACCAGTCCCAGCCCTAAGCAGTGGTTTGCTGGTGAAAATTTGATCTGGAGGATGAGCCGGTGCTGGAAATCCTAGCTGGGGATGGCATGGGGCACCGGGCAGGACCCCGGCATTGGGGACAGGCTCCTGCTCTTTCCCAGCACAGCAGCTGTTGGAGAAATGGAAATCGCCAGGAATTAATCTTGCTGCAGACGTGGTTAGAAGAGCAGGGCTTTCGTAAGGGAAATTTTAGATCTCCTTCCTAGGATAACGCAGGGTAAAGCTGAAATTAGTTTATAATTATATAGTAAATATGCCCCCATCTTGTCATTGCACCATCTTCTGATGAATATGGAAATGAACATTGTGAAGGGGAATTAACGTTGTTACGGCGGCCTTCCAGGTGAGCGCCTTGCGGTTCAGCCGCGGCTGCGACCGGCGGGAGGGTGTCGGATCACCTCCTTCAGCTGGGGTGAGCGCCCGACGAGTTGAAACAAGGCCCCGTGTGTTTTCGGCGTGTGCTAAACTGGTCCAGTTCAAGCTTGGGGTGGGAGGTGGTGCAGGGAATTGGGGCCAGCCTGGCATGTGCTGACACGAAAGCTGCCTTGCCGGGACGGAGACGTTGGCTGGGGTTAGGTAACGTGATCCAGCATTGCCTGCTCGAGGTGCCGAGGACAAGGGAGGGCTTTGTTCTGCCTGGCTGCTGCAAGGGAGAGCACGGTGCGCCCTGAACCACCCGAAAATGCAGGCGGGGTTGGGGAAGGTGAGGAGCCGAGAGCAGCCCCCAGCTCCCTGCCCGCGGCGCTGGGGTGAGGGAGCGGCGCTGCGTCCAGCTGCAGCAGCTCCTCGCTGACTTTTCCAGCTGGGGATGGTCTTTAAAAAGCAAAATTCGGGAGGGGAGTGCTCCGGCGTGGCTGCCCCACAGGGTGGTGCCTCTCCCTGGTATGAGGGTTTGGGGGTTTCCTTCTTCCCGTGTTTCCTCCCAGCCCCTCGTTCCGGGATGGCACAGCTGGATGTCTGCAGGCATCGCGACTGGCTGGGGAGAAACACCGTCTCGCTCTGCTATTTATTTGCTTTGCTTATCATTTGCTGCTCTCCAGCTCTTGAACTGCCAAGGGGATGGCAGCCACACAAACCCTTTATACCCGTCCCTGCCGGCGCTGCCGGGGAGGATGGCGTGGCAGGAGCCCTGCCGTACGGCAGCGCCGCGGCGGTGACAGTTGGGCTCTCTCCCCACGCCGCGAGGATCAGCTGTTGGGTGCACAATATGCTCCGTTTTTCCTCTCCAGCTGTTGTCGCTGATGGTTATGGGAAGTGAAAGGTAGTTGCCAGTTTGGTATCTCTAAATCAGGGAGGTGATGGGCAGGAAGGAGGAGGGGAGGGAGGGTTCGCTGTGTCTGAGGCTGGGTTTTGTTTAAATCCAGGGAGACTTGAAAGAGTGGCAAAAGGATTGAAGTGACCTTGGGAGTAAATTTTATTGCCAGCGTAGCAGTGGCTGAAGAGCCATTTTGAGGGAGCTGGATGCAGGCAGGCGAGCCGAACATGGTGGGCTCGGAGCAGCGTGGTGTGTTCAGGAGGGATTGTGCCTTTTTGGAGGAGTAACAGCGATGTTAAGGCGCTCAGCCCTGTCTCTCTGGATCTGTATCCCCGGCAACTTCTGCAGAGGTTGCTCTTGCTTCTGCCGCCATCCATCTTACCCTGCCGCGCTGCTGCGAGCAAAGAGCCTTTTTTAATGTTTGGTGGTTAGATGTATTGCCCGTGCTTCCCTTTCTGCCCCTGATTCCTTCTCAGCAGAATTCCCTGTGGCTTGAATATGCTTTTAATACATTTGCTTTAATTGCTTTTAATTAAAAAAAAAATAAAAATAATTGAAATGGCCAGCGTGCTTAGGAGGGAGGGTTTGGAAGGGATTTGGCTCTTTGCTGCTTGCCGGCAGTGCCGGTAGTGGTGTGTGAATGAAATAGCCCCCGTGCTATCGCCGCGTGGCGTGTGTAATTCGGGTGTTTGGTGTCCCGGTGTGCTGGGTGGGGAGGCATCCCACATGCCGTGTCACTTGTGAGCCAAGCGGGTAATACTGCAGCAAGTAAAGATCCGGAAAGGCGAGTACGGATGAGTGCAGGCACCTTCCCAGGGTGCCGGTGGAAGCCCAGTAACACCTTTCTCCTGGCTGTGCTCCACCGGGCGGGCACACCGGGCGGGCACACCGGGTACACCGTGCCAGGCTCCCAGCGTGTGCCGTGTGTGGAGTGCCGGGGTTTCCCTTTGCAATCCCAGCGCTACAGCGGGGCTTTCTCCCTAATGAGATTAGCGGCACAAAGCGGTGATTCTTCTGCTGCTTTTAATGGTTGTTCGGGGTTTGTGTGGGATCGGAAATTCCGACTTGCATCAGATGAGCCCTCTCTCTGACTGTTTTGTGGACAGATCTTCCTTTCCTCGACTTCAGGGCTGACATTCGTATCGGTATAAGTGTTTTAGGCTTTCCTCTCCTGCTCCCCTCTGCCTCCCCTCCTTCTCAGCCCCTGTCATGGTGAATTTTATCTTCTTCCCTGCGCTTCCATCTTGTGGAAGACACGAAAGCTCAGTGGCCTTCCCAGGCCAAGCTAAATGCAGCTGGGAGGAAGGAGAAATGCAAAAGTCACTCTTGAATCATTGTTGTAGGTGCTTCTCTGTCTCCCTAGTTGAGATGTGCAAACACATATGTGTGCGCATATATATATATATATATATATACACATACATACACAGGGCATCTGTCTAGTGCTTCACCTGATGGAGGGCTGTCTCTCCCTGCCTTGTGACATGTAGGGGCCAGGCTGGCAATTTTTCAAGAGCCCAAGGGCTGTGCTTCAGTTTGAATACAGATTTGTATAATTCATCAGGAATTAACCGCACCGCCATAATATTTGCCTCTGTGTTTATCTCCCATTGTTGGCAGCGGGGAGGTGCGTGGGGTTGGGTGTTTGCTGGCCGCAGAGACCCCTTCGCTTCACGGTTTGGCACTTTGCAGTGCATGGGCTGATGCTCAGGAGGATGTAGGGAGGAACCGCTGGAAGGGAAAAGGGCTGAATGTGGGGTTGGGAGGAAAGGCTGGGCACAGGCTGAGCTTCTCAGCCTGGTTTCCTAAGGAAAAGAGGCTTACGGGATTGTACTCCATCTGTGGATCTCCTTCTTCCACCCCCAGATGTCTGCAGCCCGTTGCTGAATTTCTCCTGGAGTGGTTTTGGTCCCTGCAGATGCTGGATGTCAGCACTGGCCGCTGGGAGAGGGATGCGTTTGCCCCTGTGGCACACAGAGCAGTACATGAGGGTCCTCCGGCTTCACCTTGCACTTACCCCATCCTGGCCATGCCATATCCAGGTGGGATTCGTGAAGCCAGAGGTGATCGAGCACAGTTGGGTCCCCGGTGATGTCCTCGCTCCCATGCTGGGGTGTTTCTTACTGCTGGGACCCTCGTGTTGGGCGGTGGTTGCTGCGTGTTTGCTGTGCATGCATGTTGTGGTGTTGAGATCTGAGCAGGGTGCTGTGCTCTCGGTGCCTCAGTTTCCCCTTGCAGTGCCCACCCCGCTTTACAAGGTGCCCTGAGGGGGGCTGAGCCATGGCACTCGCTTTTCAAACAAGAAGTTTTAAAATAAGCAGCGATGGAGGCTGCGTCTCCCAGGGCTTTGAGTTATCCCGACTCGTGCTGACTGCACCTGGCAGAAGCCTGGGAGCCAAAAAAAACCCCACATCCAGCTGCCACTGCCCCACCAGATGTTAGTGATGGGGTGACTGCTTGGGTTTCGGTGGTGGCCCTCTCAGCAGAGCAGATTGAGCTGCAATGGAGAGGCCACCTCGCTCTAGGCCTGGTGAAACCAATGGCTTGGGGCAGTCCCCAGCTTGGGGACTTGTATTTGGGTCACCTGATTTCTGGAGGAAGGGATGAGATGAGCAGCCCAGGTCTGGCACCATGTGGGCTTGGCTTTGCAGAATCATGGGATCATAGAATTGTTTGGGTTGGAAGGGACCTTAAAGACCACCTAGTTCCAGCCCCCTGGCACGGGCAGGGACCCCTCCCACCAGCCCAGGTTGCCCCCAGCCCCATCCAGCCTGGCCCTGAGCCCTGCCAGGGATGGGGCACCCACAGCTGCTCTGGGCAGCCTGGGCCAGCGCCTCGCCACCCTCACGGTAAAGAATTCCTGCTGAGGCTCCTTCTGGCACACCTGGGCGTGGGCCCACTGGGGACTGTCCTGGCTGCCACCCCTTACCGTTCTGGATGGGGGGACAGGCAGGGATGAACCTGGGGGCAATCCCGTGGTGGCCTCCCACCCCACGCAGAGGGAAGGCAGCCAGGGCAGCTGTGGGCAGCAATGGGCAGCCGAGGGGACGAGTGGGCAGGTGGCATTCACCTTCTGGTGGGTGCCCCGGAGCGTGTCCGTGGGGCTGGCTGCTGCCCATCACGCAGCGGTGTTTAATTTCTCAATGGGAGAGCAGGGAGATAATGCTGCACAGTCCCATTTAACCTGCTGGTGACCTGGTCTTAAGTCATTGTGGCTGAAAATAGACCGTGTTCCCTCCAGGGCACAGCTAATGGCGCTGGGAAAGCTGGGATCTCTCTTTGAAGGCTGATTTAATTGCTGCTGGCAGGCACTCGGTGCAGGTGATGTGGGGACCAGCACCCGTGCCATCCCACAGTAACCTCCCCCCACCAAGTGCCTGTAGCTCTGCTGGCTCTGGCAGTGAGGGGTAATGAGCTTGTTTCTAATGAAGGCATGGGACAGCGGCTCTGCGCTGGTGCATGGGTGTCCCTGCGTTAGTTGCACGGGCAGGGCTCGGCATGGGTGGAGCTGCGGCTTGCTTGTTTGCATCGCATCTTCTGCCCTGAGATTGGATAATGTAAAATAATTTTTTTTTTTTTTTAATGGGGTGGGTTAAATTTCTGTGCTTAGGAAGGAGGGGGCGCACCTGCAACGACAGTGTGTGCCCAGTGCCAGGAGCAGAGTCAGCCCTAGAGCCCCTGCGCTGGCCACCAGTGGCTGGAGGGTCTTCACCGTGATGAAGGATGGACCAGAGCAAAGCCATTTTGATGCTGTCCTAGAAAATCAGGAGAGGAGGGCGAGGCTACGATCTAGCAACTAGGTTCTGTGTTCCTGGGGATTCTGCTAATCAGTCTGAGAGTTAAAATTACTAATTTTTAATGTCTACACAGCGTCTTAGGAAATGTGGAGCTGCAGACCCCACTGAGTCACTCCTTGCCATTTCAGGAAAGCTGAGCGGTTGTGTAGTGAGAGCCTGGAGGTTTTGGTGGACCCCTGTTGGGGTGTCAGGTTTAATTATGCCAGCAGAAAGGGAGACACATCCAGTATGGTGGGAGATTTCAGGCTGGGGGAGCAGAGAAGCTTCCGCTGTAGCAGCCGGCGGTGACCCAGGAGTGTTGACACTGGTTGGAGTGTTTGTGCGTCAGGATTCCTGTGGGACCGGGTCGGTGCTTCCCAGGCCACGCGTTTCAGGCTGTGCAGACCAGCTGCACATCATGTCGGGGGTCCCAGTGGGGTGGTTTCTATCCTGGCCCCTCCAGCGGGAGGAAGAGCCACCTTCCCTCTGCCAGAGGGATCTGTGTTCTCACCCGGGTGGCTTCTCACTTGTGACCTTGCAGGAGATCTTCTGGGCATCTTAGTGGTGTCCTTCTGCTGTGGCCTCAAGCCCTGAAGCACAGGTGTACCTTGGGTTGTATTCGCTTTGTTGCATGGTGGAAACAGTCTGCCAGATGCTGAGGGCAGAGCCAGGGTGTGAGCACCAGTCCCTCGAGCCCTTGCAACCACTTCTCATTTTCTCCTCATTGCCATCTCCAGGACTGTTCCAGCTCCTGGGCAAGGAGGAGGTGAGCAGTAGGGCTCAGCCTGATGATACTTAATTGCACAGAGGCGGGGAACCCCCAGTGCCCTGTGCACACACCCTGCGCTTTGGTGTCTCTTGGCTGCGGGGTGCCTGGCAGCATGGTGATCCATCGTGGGGGCAGCATGGCAGTGAAATCACGGCACGCATCGGCACGGCATCGGCACAGGCTAATGGCTGCGGGAGGGCTCCTTGGAAACCCAGTAGGAACGCGCAGTGTTCCTGTGCTGACGCAGCTGCGAGCAATAGTAAATATTGAGCAAGAGCCACTTAAAAATAAAGCAGCCTGGACACAGATTTCCACGTGGAATAAAATAAAATTAAAAGAAACAATAGAGAGCTGTGCTGCGCTGGGGGGAACTCGCCTTGGCTTTTGAGGTAGTGGTTTTTGCAGCTGAAGGAAAGCAGCGCAGCTGTGTTTGAGCTGGTGAGGGCTGGGAGCGTGCCCCCCCCCCCCCCCCCCCCACACACACACACACCAGAGGATGCTTCTCTGAGCTTGCTGGGGCCCTTAGAAGATTAAACAGGGAGTTAAATTGACCTGGCTGTTCTGGACCTGGGGGATGAGATTGAAGGCCTTCAGGGGACGTGGAGAATCGAGGCTGTAAAATAAGACTTTGAAGCAACTGCCAGCAGCATGACATGGGGTGTAAATACGGCAGAGTGAGCTTTTGGGGTGGCAGGTGCTGGGCTGTGGTAGCAGCAGCAGCCTGGGGCTGTGGGGACAGGGATGGGGACCGGCTGCTGCTGCCTCCAGGCGCATCTTGTCTGGGGACTTTGGTTCCAGCCTGGCCTGTTCCAGGGCTCGTATTGTTGGTGTCTTGTGCGTGGCATAGTCAAGGTGGCTCTGGTGCCTTGGGTGTCACTGGAGCTGCCCTGGCAGGTAGGGAAGGAGGTGGCAAAGATTTACACTGTCAGCGCTCTGGCTCTCAGCTGATTGCAGCCATAAATGTGTGCATGGGAAATAGCCACGGCCGTGCCTCGTGCCTCGCTGTGCTGCGTGCCCCTGTGGCATGGGGCAGAGGTGTGGAGGTGTGTGCTGGAGGCAGGGAGAGCTAAAAGAGTCTCTCCCTGGAAGCTGCTACTTCTGCAGGATCAGGGATGCACCGATGGGAGTGAGCACGGACAGCTGGTGCTGGTGTGGTGGCCGCCCTGCCGGTGGTGGAGGGGGCCCCGGGGGGGCTGGTGCCCAGCGAGTACTTGCTGTGCTTGTACTTCTCCTGGTTCCCCTCCATCCCTGCCGGGGAAAGGCAACTCATGAGGATGTAAGCATTTATCCAGCTGTTTGTGGTATGGACTGCTGTCCCAGTTGGCTGCCTGCGAGGCACTGTGAGCTGGACTGGGGAAGAGGTGACTGTGCTCCCGGCCAAGGGCGGCTGTGGCTCCTGCTCTGTGCCAGACCTCAGCCAGCTGAGACCCCGCCGGCAACAGGGCTGCACATCTCCCTTGGGTGCTCGGAGTAGAAAACACCCCAAGGAAATAAACCCACAGGCTCGCTGCTGTGTTTCCCAGCCGCTCTGGGCTTGGACCAGGGGGACCACGGGGCCAGACTTTTCATCTCGGGCCCCTCTGTGGCCGCAGCCCCTTGCAGAGCGCTGCGTGGTGCCAGCCTGCTTCCTGGCACTGTCTCTGTGTCACGGCCGGCGGTTGGGAGTATTTCATAAGTGGCAGAAACCCGTAACGGGCAGATGGGGCCGATGGGGGAGTTACTTCACTTCTCCCGGAGCACTGGAGGTTGCCCGTCTCCTGGTGACAGGACTGTGGCTTCTCAGGCAAGGATGGCTCATGCCTGGGGCTCGGCTTCAGGGTGTGCTTTGCAGCCGGCAGTGCGTGTGGCCGCCTGCTCGCCTGTCCGGGCCAGCGGGGCTGTGACACAGCTGCGTCCTCATGTGATTCCCTTCGAGGTGACAGTCGAGGTGACAGCACGGACCTGAGAGCTGTCCCAGGGCACGAGCAGAGGCTTTGTGTGTGCTGCTTCTCCCTAGTGTGTCAGTGCTGCCGGCTGGTTTGGAGCACACGGAGCTGAACCGGGAGGGTGAATTCCCTGTTGAAGGGTGTCTTTTGCTCCTGCTTGCTGTCCTTGACCCATCACGGGTGCCCCAGTGAGCCGTCACCTCTGCACTGGGTCAGCAGCCAGCGTGGAGGGCAGCGTGGGGATGCCATGAAGGTACCAGCCGGTTGCCTGCGGCCGGGCTGGTGTGGAGCAGCTTTCCCAGCACTGGCGCACGCACATGTCACATCAGGCATGTAGCCTGGTTTGTTGGCCAGAGCCGTGTCCACAGGGGAGGTGCGTTCAGCTCCAGCATGTCCCTTCCAGCATGTCCCCCTCCTGCCTGGCTCTTTCACAACCCAGGCTTGGCTGACTCGTCCAGCTGGGGCTGAATTTCAGGCCTGGGGACTAGGGGGGTGAGACAGGGAGAGCCCATGGGTTCCAAGCTTTGGGCAGCCAGCAGCACGTGGCAGCCCACTGGGCTTTGGGCATGCCTGCCTACTTCTGCCCGGCGATGTTTTCTGGTGGCTCCCTCCCCTGCGGGGAGCTTCGGGCAAAGCCCGAGTGGGCTGAGCACACGTGGGGCCCGTTTCCCTCCCGCTTCCCCCAGCGCGACCGACCTCCCGGCCCCCAGACGTTTGGCATGCGGTTTGTGTGGTAGCTGGTATCTCATCTCCCCATCAGTCACATCCCCTCTCTGTGGTGAGTCACCCGGCCATACCTCTTCCCCCGCCCCCCAGCCTGTTCCATGCCATTTTGGGGAGTTGAGCAAAGATGAAGAAGATGTTTTCAACTGGGCTGACACATCTGCACCCGCCAAGTTCCTCTAATAACAGCCCTTAGTGATTTATGTCTCAATTGTGCAAAGCAGGTATGTTTTATCATCTTGGAAGGAGGGGGACGGGTGCGTGTGTCCCCTCCATGCCCATCCGCTGCACCCACTGGAGCATCATGGGAGGAGCTGAGCAGGGACCTGCATTTTGGCTGCTGGCTCTTGCCTTCCTGCAGGGTGAAAGTGGCTTGAGTGGCAATCTCTGTGCCCCTTAAACCCTTTTACCCTCCGAGCTGGGCTGCTTTGGATCATGTGTGCCCATGCTGCCAAAACACTGGTGTGAGATTTGTGTTAGTGGTGCCTTTCCCAGGCGGCCAGAGGCTGTGCTGATGGGCACGCGTGTTTGGTGTGGCGTGGCTTGGCAGGGAAGGGGGGCACAGCCAGTCGGGGCTAGCAGCGCTGCCAACTCGCACCTCGTCGCCTGTGCTGCCATGCCAGCCCGCCTCTGGGCAAGCAGGCGGCTGGAGGAGCGTGGCTCAGCCTGCTGAGACCTGTCGGCATGTCCCTGGGCAAAGCGGATCTTGCGCTGGTTCAGCAAACGCTCTGGCCTCAGGCAGATGGAGATGGTTGTGGTTTCCCCCTTTCCCCTCCCTTTCTCCTGGCAGCAGCCCATGGTTGGGGTGAGCTGTGTGTTGCTCACTGCGGTAGAGTTTCTCCCCTTGGCATCGCTTTCTGGCGCGGAGATCCAAGGAGGGAGCGACTTGCCCGCGGCCGCCTCCTGCAAATGCAGCTACTTAGTGCGTGGAGGAGCCGCTTCACCTCCGGGTCCTGCCTGGGGGAGTGGGGCAGCGAGTTTAGGGCTGTGCGTGAGTCTTAGGCCAGCCCGTCAGCACTGCTGCTGGAGGGCTGTACGGAGGAAGGGGTGCTCCGGCATTGCCTTGAGGTTGGATTTGCAT
This sequence comes from Falco naumanni, assembly GCF_017639655.2. Taxonomy (NCBI): domain Eukaryota; kingdom Metazoa; phylum Chordata; class Aves; order Falconiformes; family Falconidae; genus Falco; species Falco naumanni. The sequence goes on along the minus strand of NC_054057.1, from coordinate 84,142,496 downwards.
TGGGTTCATCCCCGGGAAGGCTGTGGCTCGAGTCCGGCTCTGACTCCTGGCGGGGCAGAGGCCAGGTAAATACAGCCCGGGCAGCTTCTCCTCCAGGCACTTAGCAAGGGAAAACGGTGTCGCTGGCAAACCCAAGGCTGGGGTTCAGGTGGCTCTCTGGTTTTGCTGCTGGTCAGCTGGGTCATGCAGGCAAGTCTTTGCACCTGCCCGTGCCTCAGTTTCTCCACTAGCAAAGCTTTGGGCTGTGCTTTGAGATCCAGTGCTGGGCTTATGCCTCCCCCAGGAGCAATGCTGCTGCCGTAGCTGGTGGGATGCGCTGGGAAGGGCTGCCCGGTGCCAGGTGGCTTTGGGGCTTGGCTGGTGGCATCAGCTCAGTTGTACTGCTGCTGCTTCCCAGCTGGGGTGGCTGACACAGCCCTGCAGGGTCCCCTGCCTGTCCACCTGAACCTGTCCCCAACTTGGGCTGCACATGGAACCACTTGTTACTGCTCTGCTCCCTGCTTTAGCACAGGAGCTAGAAAACCTCTGTGATGGCTCATCTTATGCTGGGCAGCTGGAGAGGATTTCTTCTGCCCTTCAGCCACTGTCATCCCACAGTTCCTCGTCCTCTTGTTTTTTCGGCTGACCTTCCTCCTCCAGCCCTGGGCTGAGGCTGGGTCCCTGTGGGGGGATGTGATAAAGCTGATTGCAGAGGAAGCCCCGGAGCGTTTGGGGCTAGGGGTGACCCTGAGTTATCCCTGGGTAGGATAAGATGCCAACAGGCAGGGAGCTGCCCCAGTAGGACCAGGAATGTCACTGGTACCAAAATGCCTCTTTGGGTACCAGTAGCTTAAGCTGTGTGCACCTGTGTCCCTGTGCTGGGTGGCAGGGCCGGATTGTGTCCCCTTCCTGGAGCTCGGCGGGTGGCTTCATGTCCTTGCACCATCTGCGAGCGGGGACAGGCCATGAGCACCTGTGCATGGCAGTGTCTGCAGCGTGGGATGTGTCTCACCACGATCTCCATGCAGGTGCTCTCGCCTGCTGCAGTGGCTGCAGCTGGGATCAAGGTCTGGCTGGGAGAAGGGACTCACGTGGGGATGTCTGGGGCCGGGGCCGCGGGGCTGATGTGGCATGGGGTGCTCCAGGGGGGTTGCCATGCTGTAACCATGTGCTGTGCCAGATGGGACTCGCGTTCCCTCAGAAATGTGTTGCTCCTGCTCCAGATGCTGGCTCAGTGCCAGCCCAGCCGTGCCAGAGCAGCGCGGTGGAGGTGGCGCGGCCGAGACAAACATGCTGTGGTGTGGAACTGCTCACAGCTAAGCCAGGGTAGGTGCTCCTGGGGGCTCCCCAGCGTTCTCCAGCCCTGGAATAAGAAAAGGTGTTTGGAAAGCCTCCACAGTGAATGTTTTGGGGTTACCAAGGAGAGGTGTGAATGTGGTGCATGCTCAGTGTCTTTAAACCACCCTGCACGGGATTAAATTGCAAGTTTCACCTGCTGGGAACGGGCTCTGCATTCAACTTCATGGGCACAGCAGCTCCCCTGGTCCTGCTGCTGGAGGGTTGGCGTGTGCGGGTGATGCTGCTGGGATCTGTCGGGCGATGGATCTGGGCCAGGAGCTGTGCGGAGCACCGCGTTGGTGAGGCACATATGCCGGGATGCAAACATGTATGCGAAAGAGATCCTGGCTGTCTAAATAATGTGAAATATTGACTAGCTCTCGCAGATGGTGCTCCACGTGCAGCTTTGGGGACTGAACTTCTCTGTCTCCCCTTGGGTTTTGGTGTGATGTTGTTTTGATCCAGTTGGATGCTGGACTCTTGACAAACTTGTTGCCTGGTTGCTTTCAGTGGGATTGTTGAAGCTGGGGGAAGCTGATTGCTGATGGGGTCTGAGGGGACGGAGGGAGGGTTGCAGCGGGCTTGACTGGCTCCTTCACGCTCTCCTGCTGGCTTTTCCTTGTTTTTGAAATGAGGCGCCGACTGGGATGCTGGTTCTCGCAGGGCGCTGGGTTTGTCGTGGGGCTCGGGTGGCGGTTGGTGGCAGTGTTGCAGAGGAATTGCTGCCTCTAGCCAGGAGCTTGTGCTCTTGCCGCTATTACGGTAATTGTATTCACTGATGAAATCCTGATGATGATTATTTGCCTGAGAACGTTGCTGGGGGGCCCACTCTTGGAGAGGGCCCCCGTATCCAGGACATAATCCAGACCGCTGGCAGCAGGGCCTCAGGGACACACTGCTTTTGTATCAGCTTGTGGATGGGTGGCAGGTTTTCTGCTGTGTTTTGCCTTCCTCCGGGATACAAGATGCTGGTTTTGGATATGTGAAACTATGTTTTGTGTGAGCTGCTGTGGAGGATGCTCTGGTGTTTTCCCATAGCCCATACCCAGTGCTGGGCAGCTGCAGTGGGGATGGGCTGTATTGGCAAAGCTATGCTGGCAAGAGGATCTTACTGCCGCTCGGGAAGCATACTGGGGAGTGCCCTCACCCACAGGTCGCTGTAATGGTGATAAAACAGCTGATCAGCCAGGTGGTTAGGTCATTCAGCCTTCAGATTTAAGGCTCTGCTCAGAAAGCAGCACGCTGCGTTTGCAGCCCACCAGCTACAAAGTTAGACCCTGCAGAGGTGCGAGGGATGTGGTAGGAGACCCGCAGTGGGGGGTCAGTGCCTGAAGCAGGGGTCCCGAGCAGCGCTCCCCGCCATGGGCTGTGTGTGGTGTGCCTTGCGGCGTGTGTCCTTGCAGCCGCTGCTCCTGGCGCGTGCGGGACCGACAGCCACAACAGTCTGTGCTTCTGCGGGGCTCGTTCCAAGGCAGTGTGCCGCTTGGGCTGAAACATGTTTCCCTCTTCTGTTTCCCATTTTCTGCAGGCTTTTCCCATCTGCCTAATGGGCTCTACCCGTCGTACATTCCCCTGAGCCACCTCGAGCCCCCCAGCGCCGGCAGTCCTCTCCTGGCCCAGCTGGGTCAGCACAGCCTCTTCGAGTCGCAGAAAGGTGAGTCTGCGTCCCCGCGCACCCTTTCCTTTGGTCACCCCTGGGTGCTCGCCCTGTCCTTTGGGCTTGATGGGATGCTGGAGCTGCGAGATGCTGGGATGTTGAGGGTGAAGAGCAGGAACCCCCTGAAGTTATCATCCAGGGATGTTTCCTGGTCTTAGCAGGACCAAGGTCTTGGATGTGGCAGTGCTGTAGGGAACCTGGCCAGGTCCTTCCTTGAAACCCCCATGTGCTGCAGCATCGCCTGGCTCAGCATGCGTCAGGGACAGGGCTGTCCTGTGTCCCACCTGGGCCACGTGGAACCTGCCTGGTCTCCTCTGCCCTTGTCCTTCCTGGCCGTGTCTGAGACATCCATGAAACCTGTTCCTTCCTGGTTTGCCACCTCTCACCTCTGAGTAAGACTGAAGGTGTTGGAGGCCTGTGATGATTTTGTTTGCTTTTGCTCCGCAGATGGGTTCTACCTGTCCAGCCACGCGGGCCAGTCCGCTTTGCACCCGCAGCCTCCCCTCTCAAGGACTGCGGGCAGCCACACATCGAGCACTTTGCTGCGGGAGAAGGACCTTGGGCAGCTGCACAAGAGCTCGAAAGAAGGCCTGAAAGACCCTGGTGGGAAGGAGCGGGCATGCCGGAGTGATTTGTCCCTGCCCTTTGCCAAGAAGGAGGGCAAGCCAAAGGAGGAGCCCCGGCCCCGCAGCGTGGTAGACCTCACACAGGACACCAAACCCGACAGTGACCGGAAAGTGAGCGTGGTGGAGAAGGCGGTGAAGGTCGGTGAGCGTCTCTCACCGTTCCTGGCTGAGCACATGCCAAATCGGGGCGCGAGCAGTGGGGAACCCAAGTCCAAGAACCCGCTGCAGAGCTCTTCCCTCAGCAACTGCAATGGAGGCGGGGACCCCATGCTGAAGGTCCTGGGTGCCGAGCAGGACCGCTGTGCCAAGGATCCCGCTCGGCACGATGAGAACATGAGGCCTTCTGCGCACGCCCATGCTGAGCGGCTGAAGCGAGGGGAGCCCCTCCTGCCCTCCGTGGGTGCTTTGCACGTCTCCTGCAGCTGCCCATCCCCGCACCCCTCGCAGCCGGGGAAGATGACGCCGGCCACAACATTCCCTCCGCAGCCCGTCCATTCTAGCATGTACACCATCTTCCCGCCGGCCAAGGAGCTGGGGAGGGAGCACAAAGTCATCGCCCCCACCTTCGTGCCTTCGGTCGAAGCTTACGACGAGCGGAGCGGGCCCATCCAAATCGCCTCACAGGCCCGTGACAACAAGGTGAAGGACAAGGACCTCGGCAAGGTGGGGGTGCTGCAGTCGCCCACGGAGCGGTGCCTCGCGGATGCCTCCCGCACGCTCTTGTCCCAGGACTTTTCTTGCCACAGCGATGCCAAAAGGATGGAGGCTCTGAGGGAGAAGGGCTCGGTGATCAGGGCGAACTCCATGGCACTGAAGAGACAGGTCACTTCGGAGCCCTTCCTCAACCGGCCGGGGCTGGGCTCTCCGGAGAGCAGGGAGTTCCTGGCCTCCAAGGACTTGCTGAAGCCAAGTCCGGAGGCAGAGCATCGACCCTGTGAGCGGGACCGCTTCCAGCGATCCAGCTCCAAAGAAGCGGCAAAGGTCTACGGCACTTTGGACTCTTCCCGGCAGCACCTGGACCACGGTCAGCTGAAACCACCCGAGCAGAAGTGGAAGCCCTTTGAGATGGGCAACTTTGCTACTACGCAGATGGCGGTGCTGGCCGCGCAGCACAACCACGTCACCCGGGCAGAGGAGGAAGCCAAGAAGGTCTACCTTGACCCCAGCGGCTTGCCACGGTCCTCAGTGGTGGGCTCGCGGAGCGCTGCAGATGTCCTCCACCCCGCCTCCCACGGCGAGGGGTCGGCCATGCAGAGCCTCATCAAGTACAGCGGCAGCTTTGCCAAGGAGACTGCATCCCGGCAGAGCTGTGGCAAGAAGAGCCCCTTTGGGGGCTTGGGCAACGTGAAGTTGGACTCTTCGCAGCTGGGTGCCTCCAAAGTGCAGCAGCTGCTGTTGCAGCAGCCAGCGAAGCAGCTGAAGAGGGACCCCGAGAGACCCGAGAGTGCCAAATCCTTTGGCCGTGAGAGCATCGGCTCCCAGGGTGAGGTGGAGGTGAGGCACTTGCCTGTCGGCATCGCCGTGGCTGTGGCCCGGCAGAAGGACAACAGCAGCAGCAGCAGCAGCAAACTGGGGCCCAGCTTGGCAGACCGGGATCGCTCGCTGTCTCTCAGCAGCATCAAAGGTAGGTTCCCCACATCTGTCCTTGGGACTTCCCTGCAGGATCTGTTTCCTGGGGAAGCAGCCACCCAGTGCAGGCTGTGTGGCGTGAGCTGAGTTTGGCGTCCTTAGCTCCCTTTGTCTCCCGTTCCCAGCCAAGGGCACGCTGTAAACCACAGCGGGGAGCAAGATGCCCCGTGCAAGAGGGAGTCCCCTTTCCCCGGTTCCATCCCCTCTGTCCATCTCCGAGGACAACCCTTCTCCATGTGTCTGATCCCCGTTAGCAAAGGGAGGGACAGAGAAACCCGTTAATCTACCTTTGTGCTGGTGTTTTAATCTCACAGTTTTGACTTAAGCCAGGGTGCTGGCAGGCGGGGGATGGCTCCGGCGAGCTTGTTGGTGCATCTACTTGCCTTGTGTAGCAAGATAACGCCTGGGGGCTGCCTAGCACGGGGACAGCTCTGCTCTGGTGTGCCAAGGAGCCGTGCCAAAGCACATGGCCGGTGAGCGGTGGCTGGGCTTTCTGTTTTTGGCCTTCGCCTTTCCCGTTTTTTCTGCCTTTGCCCCCCTCTCCCAAACCTCGGCAGCGAGAGGCAGTTTCTCTCAGCCAGCAGCCCCTCTCCCCGTTCCCATCGCCTCCCGTCGCCCTCCCCACGGCCCGGCGGGAGCCGACCGAGGACCTCGTGGGCAGCACAGGGAGCTGTTTGTTCAGCCGTTCAATCGTCCCAGACCCTCCCAGCTTGCGTTAAATGTAATTTACTGAGCCGAACTAAAAGGCTGCAAACAAGGGTTGAATTCTGGCAGGCCTCCGGGCTCGTTGCTAAGTGATGCAGTTGGCTTTCAGACAGAAAACAAGACTGCTTTTCTCCTCCTCTCGCCCCCCAAATGCTGCCCCCCCTTTGTGTGCCAGGAGATACTCGTCTAATAACATTAGCTTGCTTGCGCTGAGTGGACGGTGCTTGAATGTTTAGACCTTTTAAGAAGGAGAAAGCAGGCTTTAGTTGGCTAATCTGTAGTATTTGGCAAGTAAAATGCAAGTATTTAGTGCCGGGCATTGGTTGTCAAGGAAACGGACCTAAGCCTTTCCTCCATGCATAACTGATTGAATTTTTCTATGCGGTCCGTGCGTCATGTTCATATATATAGACAAAATGATCATTCACTGTCTGGACAATCGTCAGTCTGTACAGAAAAGGGACCGTTCTGTCGGCGGGGTGGGGGCTAGGCGGGAATTAGAGGGATAAGAAAGCTTGTGTGTGTTTGTATGGGGGATGAGAAAAAGATGATAAACCCATCTATAAATAACGGAGCGCAAGTAATGTAGATGGGAGAGGGAGGAGCGGAGATAAAATAACAAATAATGTGTTTCTAATAAAAGGCTAGGGGTGGGGGTCAACTCACCTTGTGCCAAGGAGGGGAGGGGGGCTGTGAGTTGTCCAAGGGCTGGCTCCATACGGCTGACGCTGAAGAGGCAGTTGGGCATTGACTGGGGGATAAATATATAGCAAAAGGGGCTCCAAGGAAGGAAAACCTGGGCTAGAGAGTGGATTTGTGTGCAAGTGAGGATGCTGGCAGAGAGGCAGGGGGGGATGCTGGGGCTCCGGAGGGATTCGCGAGCCCCGGTGCCTTCTGCCATGGAGGCTAGGTAGTAGAACTGAGCCGTGGAGGCTGCATGGCACATTGTTCACTGAGTCGTGGAGAGGCTCGTTGGGGACAGCCACTGCAGGTGGTATCCTGGCAGGCTGCAAGGGAAATGTGGTGACCCTGGGAAGTCCTTTGGGAAGGAAAGGTGTGTGCCAGGTTTTAAAGCATCTTTACTTTCTGCCTGGAGCCCATGGAAGGAGCCTCGGGGAGAGGAGCCGGGAGAGATGTTGTCTTGTTCCTGAATTCCTTCTGACAGTAAAAGCTAAGGGAATTGGAGACTTGACAGCAAAAAAACCCTGGGCTGTCCAGGTTTGTGGAAATACACAGCGGAGCCCTCCTTGAAAAGGCTGCCTGTCAGCAGAATCGACTTGATGTTCTGAGATGCTTTCCTGTGTGCCAAACCTTATCCAGATGGGAGAGCGAGGACCTTGGGAAGGGCTGCCAGGGAGCCAGGGTGCAGCCGTGCAAGGCCGTGCTGCACCACTGAGCCCTGCGGGGTGCAGAGCCATCGCCCGGGCAGGGGATGTGGCAGGGAGGACCGGGAGCTGGGGGGAAGCAGACACCTTCCTCCTGGCCCTGTTAGGTTGACCGGCTGCTCGCTGCAAGCAGGTTTGAGGTTTAGGAGCGGATCTTATCACCAAAGCATAACATGGAGAGAGGCAAGAGGGAATTGTGGAAAGAATGCATATGCAAGAAAGAAGCTAGGGAAAAACTAGGGGAAAGCAAGCCTGAAGTCAGGCAGTTGGGGTGAAGACCTCGGATAAAATAAGGGAGAGGTGGCTCCAGTACCTGGTCCTGGCAGGGCCAAGTGAGGCACTGCTCTTTGCTCTTGTGAAGGTGCTTCCTAACCTCTCACAGACACGGCTGCTACCGTACTGGGCTGTATTTGCAAGAGCTGTTCTGATTCTGGACAAGTTGTTTCTCCAGCCAAACATCCAGCCCCGTTTTTTTGGACTCTTGCCCTCATCTGCCATATGTTTCTGCCTCGCCAGACCCTTTCTTGTTGCATGGCTCGGGGACGGGGGGGGTGGGTGTAGATTCCCGCCAAGGGGTTGAATTGCAAAACAGAGCGTGCTGGTTTTGTGAGGGTCCATCGTGTTGGTTCTGCCTGTTGCAGAAGGACAGGGATTTGAGGCATACTCGGTGCTCCCAGAGTGATTTACCAGAGCAGAAAGTGCTTCAGAAGGTGCAGAGTTAAAATCCACCCCCTGCAAGATGTGCTAAGCAGGTCTGTGTGGTTTGATGCAGGGGTTTAGCTGGGAATTGTTGTCTTCTGAGTGGGAAATCGGCCACTGTCCTAGAGGAAAAATGGTCCGGTTGGTTCTCTTGCTCCCAGGCTGGTGGCTGTCCTGTCCTGGGAGACCGACCTGGCCTGGCGAGTGGGTCCCTTGGTGGCTTGGAGACACAAACTTCAAACCACATGTGCCTGGGTGCTACCAGGAGCTGCCTTAGTGAAAATATCTTGGTCACGTAGACAGCCTTGCCCACTCCTTTAGGACATGAACCTGATACAGTCTTGGGGACAGTGGCATTTGTGTGTGCTGGCTCCCAGGGTACTGTCTCTCTACACCCAGACGAGAGGGGACAGCTCTCCCTGGGCTGTTTCTTATATCTGGTGGTGCTGGGTTGTCTCTTAGGGCACGGACGCTCAGAAGAAGACTGTGGGGACGAGAGGAGCCGCCACCGGGACAGCCATCTCCTGGCAGGGCGCTTGGAGCGGGATCAGGAAAAGCTGCTCAGGTGAGAGTTGGAGGCAGATGGGGCCTCTTGCCACAGTGCCACAAGCTGTGCTGAAGGACAGGCTGTCCGAAGAGTGGACAGGGTTGCATCCGTCCTGGTGTAGCTGCTGGCACCAGCCTTGCCAGTGTGGAGAGGAGCACTGGGTGGGGTATCACAGGGTTATAGGCAGACCCTGAATCCGCAGCAGAGCAGACTGCTGCAAATCCATGCCTGCCTCAAAGGACTGGAGAGATGGGATGTTTTATTCTGGACATGACATTAACCACCTCCATCCAGCTTTTATTGAGTGTCTGACGCTGGTTTGCAAGCATACCCGTTCTGCAGACTGGTCCATAACGCTGGGCTCCTCCAGCCAGGCAGTAACCTGCAGCACTCAGACCCTCTCTCACTCTCTCTCTTGCCTCCTCCATCACCAGAGAGAGCAAGGAGCTGGCAGATTTCGCTCGGATACACCCCTCTGGCTGCGCCACGAACGGTTTGAACTCCAACCTCATGGTGACGGGAGGCCCAGCCTTGGTGGGCTCTGGGCGCTGGTCTGCAGACCCAGCTTCGCACTTGGCAGCCCACCCGTGGCTCCCCAGGACGGGGAGCCCCTCCATGTGGCTGGCCGGCCACCCCTATGGTGAGTGCCCTGGGAGGGGAGGGAGCGATGTGTCCATGGCATGTTCACACTGATGCCATCCAGGGAGAGGTGTTTCTGAGTGCCCAGTGAAGCTGCTGTCTGACCATGGGGGAAAGGGAAGGAGGTTTTTTGGAGCTATCAAATAGCAGATGACTTCTGGCATGGGTAGGAGCTGCCTGCATCCCCTGAGTTGTGACTGTGGTGTTTCTTCTTCCAGGACTTGGTCACCCTTCCCTGCACCAAGGCATGACTCCAGGCTTCCCCCCTGCCATGGGGGGAGCTCTGCCTTCCGCCTACCAGTTTGCCAGAGACCCGCAGTCGGGGCAGCTTGTTGTGATCCCCAGCGAGCACTTGCCACACTTTGGTAAGGATGTGAGCACGGTCCCTGAGGACCATGCTTTGACAGCTGTGGAGGAAACAGGCTTTGGAGTGGGCTAGATGGGAGTGAATGTACCCTTGGGGACCAGCAGCCACAGCTCTAGCATGGCATGAGCTGGCCACTTGTTAGGTGTGTTTTGGAGATGGAGATGTGTAATCTTAGGCAGTGGCTCCTCATCCCCTGCAGGACCCTGTGGAGTTTGAGTCCTTGGTTAGGACAGTCTACTCGTGGGCTCAGCCAGGGACAGTCAAACCAAGGGTGCCTAGAGAGCAAAGCAAAGTCAGATGGCCCTGGGACCCGTGGGATAGTGGGAGTGGGGGTGCTAAGGAGAAGGCAGCACACTTTCCCCTCTGCATTTCTGGGTGCATTTCTGCATAGCCCGGTGTTTGGCATTCCCCACACCCTGGGACTGGGGTAGAGACACTTGGTCTGATTGATCCTGAATCCCATAACCATGCCCATCCTCCTGCCTCCCTGACTGCATCCCTGCTCATTCCCCAGCGGAGCTGATGGACCGGGCGCCCCCGCTGTGGCCCGCCATGTACCCCCCAACCAGGAGCTCCCTCCAGCACGCTCACCAGCTCCAGCTCCTCTCTCATCAGCAGCTGCTGCGGCAGCACGAGCTGTACATCCTGCAACAACAAGCAGCCCACGCCATGGAGCTACAGAGGAGTGCCCAGCTCGTGGTATGTTTTCAAGAGCTTCTTGCTTGGGCATGAAATAAGCCTGAAGCTGGAGTGTTGGTGGGGAAAGAGCAGCTGTGCCTGCGTTGCAAGTGTGCTGCAAGGATATGGATGCATTGAGTGATCCTGGCCTGGTCCCTGGGGTGTGAGGCTTTCAGTGCATCCTGCACAGTTAGGGTGGGTTTTGGAGGGATTTGGTGTACAGCCATTGAGCAGTGCTGTTGGGAGGGCTGCCCAGCAGCAGTGTGACTGTAATTTCTTCCCTAGGGATGTCTCTGTTCAGTTGAGTGGTTTCATCCGTGGTCACCTCCAAACAAACCTCCTGAGTGGCTCGGAGAAGCAGCTGCAATACTGGCAGCAGTCATGCTGGGTCTTGGAGCCAGCTCCCATTCACCAAACAGTTTTGGAAGTTGTGAGCTTTCATTTGGGTGTTCTACACCCATTTAATTTTTACAGTGGTCATCTGGTTTTCAGCCTTCATTTTGCGTGTGTGCTTGTTAGGCTGGAGGCTTAGACATAGAAGTGGTTTGCTTTGGTTGCAAATGAAAGCTGAGATACCCTTCACATGACTCCTGGAGCTGAGAATTTGTAAAGCAAGCTATCACAGATCAGTGTCATCCTCCATCAGATTGGTCTTAAAATGGTGTTGCGTCAGGTGTTTTATTGCAGTGCATATTTGATAAGACCATGTTTTGGTCTTGCTAGGTGGTAGACCTGTACCGCTTTCCAAGAGCAGGTAGAGATGTGCTGAGTTTTGCTCTGTTCTTGTCGCAGGAGAGATTGAAGGCGAACGAGCAGCGTGCAGATATGGAAGAGAAGGTGACGAAACGGAGCCTGGACAGTGCCAAATCAGGCCTTTCCTCCTCTGCCTCGGGACTGGTGCACCGAAAACCACCCGTGCTGTCTCCTAGCACCTCCACGTCCTACAGCAAGGCTGTGAGTCCACCTCCCCTCTCTCCCAGGGCCTCACCCGTGTCTGTGCTCAAAGCTGAGGTGATCCAAAAGATGGAGGAGCCACCTTCGCAGCCAGCCTACTCCTACCCTGCCACCCCCAGCTCCCATCCTTCCAGCCCGCCCCCCGCCTCTCCACCCCCTGCCCCTGCCATCCCTCCAAAGGAAGAGGCACCCGAGACCGTGGAGAAGAAAGACCTGGAGCTGGAAAAAGAGGCTGCTGGTCCATATCAGGCCTTGTTCCCAGGTAAGAGAGCCCTGCTTTAGAAGAGTCCTGTTGTGTTTGTGCCTGCCTCCCTTTTTCTCCTTGGCTCTTTCCTGCTTCCATCCCTTCCCCTAGAGAAAACCACTTAGCTCCTCTAAAAGGGGGGAGAGGCAAGGACCAGGGGTGGTTTGATGGACTAGGATTAATGTCTGGGTCATAGGGGCACCTAGGGCTGTAGACTGTCTTCTTCCCTTGGGTCAAGCCTGGGTTGGTTCCTCCAGGGCTGAAGCCTCACGGGAAAGGATGGGAGAGGCAGATGTCTCTCCAGTTGCAGGAGAGTGCTGGAAAGGTACAGAAGGGTGCTGCTGTCTGTGTCAGCTTGGCCAGGAGAGAGGTGCCCAAAGCAGCTACTGCTTGAGAACAGGAAGGGATAAGAGATGGTGGAAGCAAAGGGAACATGTCTTTGCCTTAGTGAGACAGAAAGTGCTTTGGAGATCCGACCCTTACACAGCCTGTCCCTGCTGATATCTTGCAGAGATCCCGCCGGGATATCCATTCCAGTCCCTGCCTCCCTCCTTTGGAAGACACTATCCCTACCTCCTCCAGCCCACTGCAGCATCTGATGCGGATGGCCTGGCTCCTGACGTCCCACTGCCTGCTGAAGGCTCTGAGCACATGGAGCTTTCCCCAGAGGTCAAGCCCATCCACCTGTCTCCGTCCAAAATGCTAGAGCCCATCCAAGCAGCAGCAGAAGAGGAGTCCTTGGAAGAGAGGGTGAAATCAGAGGTACAGATGGAGGAAAGTCAAGAAGGCATCTGTGAGCAGGACATGGGGACTCTGAACATCACCACCTCTGCAGCCGTCCCAGTGCAGAATGTGGACAATTGCAATCTCCTGTTGCATCAAGGTGAAGCCCTGGCTGCTATGGAGCAGGACCAGGAAGACCTCCAGAGCTGCCCACCTCCTTACCAGGTTGTGGCCTGCCCTGCAGAAGCAGAGGCTCAGGCAGAGACTGGGAGTGGAACTGAAAGCTGCGCCATGCACATGGACTATGATGGTTTGCTCGTGCACACGGAGAACGAGCCACCTGAGATGGACCTGACACCCCAGCAGGAGGAGGCCTCTGTGGCCATGGATCTGCAGAGCGCTGATGTGGCCCGTGCAAGGGAATTTCCCAACCTGCCCCCTGAGGAGGGGGAGCAGGGGCCAGAGATCCCTTCCTACACGGAAGAGGCAATCTCTTGCCAAATCCCAGCTCTGGACATCAAGCCAGGCGACCCGCTGGCTGGGATGAACGCTTTGGTGGCTGCCACAGAAATGCCTCAGGCTTGTTCCTTGTTGACTACCACCAGTGTGACTCCATCCCAGATGAAGGTGGAGGTGTTAACGGACCAGGCCTTGGAGCACTCCTTCCTGCAAGGGATCACTTTGCTGAGTGAAATTGCAGAAATGGAGCTGGAGAAACGGAAGCAAGAAATGCAGAGTAAGTTGTGAGTGCAGAGCCTGGCCAGCCTTGGGCCAGGTTGGGTCTCCATGCGTACAGTCCCTGCACTCTCTGTGCGAGCAGAGGAGCAGAGGTGCAGGTGGGATCTCTTGCAACCTCAGCAAGAAGGGCATTGCCCTGAGTTGCACGAGTCGTTGGTACTTTGGATGGGGTCGGAGCAGGGTTTTTGTAGCAGTAGGCTGAGCGACGTGTGGCTTTTGTACTGCTCACCCCTTCCAAAGGCTCTCGCCATGTCTAGACAGCTTGTGGTATGCGTAGCGGAAACGGAGCCCCACTTGCCGAGAGCTGCCAGGGTAACACCCTTCTGGCAGGCACTGAGTCTACAGTCTGTCGGGGTTTGGCACAAGAAGCCCCAGTAGCTCCAGATGATGCTTTCCAAGAGCTTGGCAGGTCCTGAAAAGATCTCACCTACCAGTAACTTCCTGAGGCGAGACGTGATGGGAACTGCCAGTTGCACCATGGCTGGGTACAACAGGAGATCTCAAGCGGGGGCTGAGGGGGGCTGAGAGGCTCCTTGACCTGCCATGGTCCAGAAAAGGACATCAGCCTCTCCTTGGGCCTGCCTGAGGAGCAGTCTTGGAACATGAACCTCTATAGCTTTTTTTTTTCCTGTCCTTTCCAGCAGGTCCAGAGAGTTTCCCTGTCCGGCCAACACTGGAGAGTTTGCTGGCTGCCAGCACCCACATGCTCATGGAAGTACTTTCCACCCCCTTTATGGAAAGTCTGAAAACCATCCGGCTGCCTCGAGAGCTGAATCCCAACAAAAAGTACAGCTGGATGCAGAAGAAAGATGAACCCGTAAGTAGCTCTTAGTGTGGCTGAGCCTGAAAAGCCACAGTACATCCACTCGCTGCAGCTTGCTCTTCCAGCCCGTTTGCCACCCGGCTCGTGCTGCCCTTCTGCACTCAGCGCAGCGAGCTGGCTCTGCCCCCGTGTCGCGTTTGTAGCTGCGCAGGAGGCAGCCTGGTGTCATTTAGCTTCCTCCCTTGTTTGTGAATCGACACATTGAATTCAGCAAGACCCTCGGCGTCCCTAGAAGTGGTTTTTGTAGTACAAAGCCAGCAGGAACTCCTGTGTTACTGCTTTGGTGGGGGGATACGTAAAGCTAGTGGCAGGAGGACTTTTCCATCTTTTTTTCTTTGCTGACTCTTCCCCATGGGAGAGACTGACAGATTACTTTGTACCCAGCAAATAAGTGTTCCAAGTGAGGGAATATTTTGATCTGTCTTTTTTAAAAAGGCAGAAGAGACTCCTCGGGTGTATTTTATCCTACAGGTTCTTTCCCAAGGTTGCTCTCCCTCAAAGCTGCTGCCATCCCTTGCATAAGGCACAGAACACTTTGGGCTGGCTGGTTTTATTTGTGTACTACCCTAGGGCTGTGCTTGTGGGTATGGGTGTTCTGCTCCGCTGTAGGCATGGAGGGCTTCCCTGCCAGGCTGCAGGTCTTGGCCATTGCAAGGGCACCCCAGTGTGCATCACCCCAGCCTAGGTGAGGGCCTGGACAAGCCCTGACCTTCTCGCCTCCTCTTGCCTCCCCACCCTAGATGTACTCCATCAAATCGGCCATCGAGAACATGGATGCAATGGAGCTGGACTACAGGATGAGGCTGGCAGAGCTGCAGCGGCGATACAAGGAGAAGCAGCGGGAGCTGGTAAAGCTGCAGCGCCGCAGGGACTCCGAGTAAGTCACAGGCTGCTCACTCGATCTTTTTTTTTCCAGCTGGGCACTTTCACTGCCTCTCGGTCTGGGAGAGAAAACAGCCCTCCACCTCTCCCTGTCTCTTCTCCTCTCCTCCTGGTACGGCCCGCCAGAGCTTTGCACAACACACTGCTAGGCTATGTGACACGACAACCTGATCACTGGTGAATGCAGCTGGGAGACCATATTAGAGACAACCTTGGCTTCAGCAGCTCAGTTTAGCAGTTTGGTGACAGGCGAAGGTTCTGGGTTGGCTCCTGTTCTTGCTTGCTTTCTTTTATTTTTTTTTCCCTTTTTCTTCTTTTTGGATTTATTTGCTTTATTTTTTTCCCCTGTTTGTTTTGCTTTTTGTTCGCAAAATTTGCTTTTGCTTTTTTTTCTTTTCTTTTTTTTTTTTTTTTTTGTTGCCTTGGTTAACAGTGAAGCGTGTGGTTTTTTTAAAGGGAAAAGCATGACGAGAAAAGTAGAAGCTTGGCAAGAAGAGGCCCTGGAAGGCCCAGGAAGAGGAAACTTGGATCAAGCGCTCTGTCACCCATTAAGGAGAGAGGGAAGAGTGACAGCAAGAGTGGAAAGTAAGGCTGGAATTTGGGGAAGATGGGAAAATGGCAGGGTCACTGCACCAGGGTCTTACTGGGGAGAGTATCTCAGATGCAGCAGGGGCTCGCCGTGGCGTTGTGTTGTCAGGCCGGTCTCTGACAGCAGCGGTGTTGTAGAAGCGTGTGTATTTCATGGGAGTGTGTCCTTACAGTGGGAATACAGTGCCAGCGTCCTCCCTTCCTGCTGGTAGAGCACGTATCTGTGCTGCTGGGTGCAAATAGGACAGGCTGAGTTGTGCAGCGGTGAGGTGATGCAGAGCAGCTGACTGGGCAGGGACCTGTAGGTGAGGTCTTGGTGTTGGGGAGCGCGTCCTTGTGTGTTTTCAGGAGAGCGGACGGTGCGAGCGGGTGCTGTAGAGCTAATTGCAGGGATGTTGATGTCAAAACCTGGAAGGATAGGGCTATTCCAGGTTATCTACTTTGCAGGGCCTTTCTGCTGTGTTTCTGCTGTCTTCATCTCTGTTCCCTTAATCAGTGGGAGCTGGTTTCGCCTGACCTCTCTCTTTCAAGTGTCTGGATCGTTCTGTCTTCTGCTTTTTTCTCTTTTGCAAGTCCAGCTGCTCTAGTTTGGATGCCTGGATCTCACTGCCGTTGGCCATCTAACCATCCATAGGTGGCCAAGTCTCTCCAATGGGAAGGCACCTCCAAGTTGCCTGTGTGCTACATATTTTTGCAAATGTCCTTTCAAAACTACAAAATAGATTCAGGTGCCCAGCTCCCACTGACCACGCGCTTCTGAAAATCTGTCTTCTTGGTGGCTCTGTGTTTTGCTTTTTGTGTTTGGATGGCTGGACAGGTCGGAGGCATCCAGAGGTGGCTGGAGTTGTGTGTGTGTGCGTGCATGATCATGTTGTGTGTGCGTGTTCCCACATCGCAGGAATGCTTGAGCAGCCTGGTGTGGGAGATGGAGACGCACCCTCAGCCAGTGTCCAGGGCCTGAGGTGTTGGTTTAGCTGTCTGTGGAGGTCAGCAGAGAGGACAGAGGGGAGGGCAAATACCTGGAAACTGAGAAGGCTGCCCAGGTCAGTGGCTTTGTGGTGGTGGTGTGACCTGGGCCAGCAGGCTTAATGTGGAGGAGGCGGCATATGAGAGCTTTTAATGGAGGCTTGGTAGGGGTCTTGAAGTGTTGACTGATGATCCATCAGATAGTTACTGGAGACAGCTGGGGAGCAGTGAAAGATGTGTTTGTAGTCTCACCTACTTTATTTTTTCTTTTTTTATTGTTTTTTTACCCCCTTCTTTCCCCCCAGATCCCAAAGAGGGACCGAAGCAGTAGATCACACATGCCTCTTTCAGAGGGGCCAGGCTTGTAAAGCAGACCGCTTGTCCTTTGAGCAAGCCAGTCCTTGCAGTGCCCTGTCCCTCTGTGTCACCCTGCGTGGCAGTTCCTTACCACCTCCTTGCTCATACCCGAGCAACCAGGGCAAGTGTCTGGGCAGTGAGGCACCTCCCTGGGCCTCGGGAATCTCCCTCTGCACCTACAGAGTCCATGCGAGTAGAGGTGGGAAAAGAGCTACAGGGCCAGCTCCGCTGTCTATCCTTCCCTCTGCTGCTCTGTACCAAATCAGGCACTTATGGTGGCTGTTACTCAAGACACCAAATATTTCCTTTCAGAGACCACCTTGCAGGTCTCCGATTTCAGTCACCCTCATCTGTGCCAGTGGCCAGGAGCGTGCAAGAAGGGCTTCTTGGCTCTCCAGTTTGGTGGAAACAAGTCCAAACTACTGTCACTTCACAGTGGACTTGGCTCCTGCTGAGGATCCCCACTGTCCTAGGAGGCATTTAACCTCACTTTTGAGCTTGGTGGGGATCACAGGGAGGAAAGCCCCCCACCTTGACCTATCCTGTGCTTGGCTTACAGACTGAGCAAGTCCTTGTTGCTCTCTGAAGACTCTGAGACTGGTGAGGGCATGAAGAAGAGGCACAAAGGGGCCCTCCCGGAGGAGGATGAGGATGTGGAGAGCGGCAATGGCAAGATGAAAGGGAGGAACCAGAGCTGGGAAGAGCATGATGCAGCTCCCAGCTTCTCAAATGAGGTCAGTGCCCTCATGGGGAACATGGAGCCACAGGCCAACAGCAGATCTCTTTCCTGCTTTGCTAGCATTGGCTTGTAATGGGTAACTCCTCCTGATCTTAGAACATCTGCTTTCAGTTCATGTGGGTTTAGAAGTTCTTCATGAGAGGACTGTGTGCCGCAGAGGGGTGTTTGCAAAGGCTAATGTTGTCTTTTGGAGGTTGGACCTCTTCGGTAGGCAGCAGAGAGGCTTAGCACCTTCAAGCCAGCCAGAACATTGCAGTGTTGCACTAGCTCTGAATCCGGAGCAGTGCTTGTCTTACCCCTTTGTCTGGTGAGATAGTGGAGGGGAATGGAATTCCTGAAGCAAGGGAGGAAGGGGAGAGCAACTTCACTATATTCAGTGCAGGGTTTTCTTCTGTTCCTGTTGAGGCAATGAGGCATTTACTGGAGCTTTAAGCTGCTGATGAAATCCAAAATGCATACAGGCAAAGTACTGTTACAGCTGCTGTTATCTAGCTGCAGCACATGTAAAGTATATTTACTTTTTTCAAGAAGCAAGAAAATACTGAAAAGGATGTAACAGCACTGGCTGTAATGCAGTGGTGCTGATGCTCTCGCTGAGAGGTATTTGGATCTTTTTGGCATCCTCGCCTCTGGAGCGGGTTGATATGTGGAAATCCATGTTTATTTGGCTGGGGCTTGGGGTAAAGAAGATTGTTAATCCTCATGATTTAGAGAAAAGCTTGTAAAACCAACCCCAAAATACGCTGAAAACCAGAAGGTGTTGAGAAAAAAGAACTCCAAAACATGTTTCTCTATGAACATATTTATTTTGGAAGAAAATTCAGTTTTTCTAAGTTAATCTTGTGATTTTGTAGTGCTTGATAAGGGTAAAGCTGTGCTGTCTGCTGACATCTTCCTCTTCTTCCTCCCTAGCACCATTGTGGGTTATGGCAGTCGGGGCTTAAGACTATAATTTTGAGGCCTTATTAACAAGAGTGCATGAGAGATGGTTATGAGGGCTAGTAAAATCGCTCAGGTCTGCCATGGTACCTGCTCTGCATTCACCTGTGTCTCTTCCTTTCGCCTCGGCAGTTAAAGCTGAAAAAGAAGAAGGTGGCATCGGATCAGGAGCAGCTGGCCAGCAAGCTTGATAAGGCTCTGTCACTCACCAAACAAGACAAGCTCAAATCCCCCTTCAAGTTTGCTGACAGTTCTGGGGGAAAGCCAAAAACTAGTGGAGGTGGCAGCAGGTACCTCCCACCCCACGAGGCTCTGCCAAGCAAGGAGGAGAAGAAGAGCCTGGCCAAGAACCTGGGCCTGTCACTGAAAACCACCAAGGAAGGTAAAAACAAGGTGGCTGCCAAAATGAAGAAGATGGAGGTGGGGTTAAAAGTCAAAAATCAGCTCAAGGTTTCCCATTCACCAGCAATATCTGAAGTTAGCAGCTACTCCTATAGTAAGTAACCCCTCATTTCTCTCTTCTTACAGTGTAATCTGTTGTGGGGGCTTGTGGTGGGGGTCTCTGGCCTCTTGGAAGGGGTTTTGGAGATGGGTCTGGTTTTGCTCATACCTCCTCCCTGGCTAATCAATGCTGTGGCATCTTTGGGATCAGCATGAGTTGTCTGCCCATCCTGCTGTCCCAGAGGTAGCCAGTATCAGTGTGTCTCTTCCTAACCTGTTGTACTGATTGTCAGTGGGGAAAAATGCTTTAAAAAAGAAGTTGACCCACTTTCTTGCTTTCGGTGGGAGCAGACACTCTCTTTCAACGTATCGGATGAGTACTCATAGCCTCTACGCCAAGAGGTGGTTAATGGCTAACTTTTGGAAGTCCTTGTTGAGTTGGATGGGAGTAGCTTTGGGATTATGCCATGGAGTCAGTTGGAGAAGGGACAGCCTATGGGGGACACTGGTGTTCCTAAGCATCCTCCTGCCCTTTGGTGTTGTGGTTTTGTTCCCGGCTGACTGTGCTCAGCCTCCCATTTCTCTCCTCAGTGTGCATCTCCACCCTGGCATCCTGTGTAGTGATTGTCATTTCTGAACTCAGAGTGCACCTGAGGCAAAGGTTCCTGCAACCGAGCAGAGCTAGGGACCCCTGTTACAGAAGGAAAAATCTGAATTGCAGATAGTGTTGGGAAGACTGTAGGATGGTAGAAGAGTCTGCAACGGTTCAGGCAGATGGTGGGGCAGAGAGCATGTGAGGGACTTTGGAGTTTATGGTCTGAGGCCTGGCTGTGTAATTGTCTTAGCTCACTTGCATATGCATCTTTTCCTTCGCTTGCAGCTATTTCAGTCCCGTGTTAAAACCCTGATGGGGTGTTTGTATGCATAACAAATACATCTCTCGGTGCCACACCGGTTTAGAAATTTCGCTAATGGGGAAGATGATGAGCTAGTGATTCTCCAATGGAACAAATGTTTGGCATGAAATTAGCCATTTACATGGCAAAATAGAAGCCATTGTGTCCACTGGACTTGAACACAGCCTTTGGCTGATCTTGCTGTACACATCACCCAACAGTCCTGTTCTTGAATGTGCTTTCTCCCAAGGGCAGACACATGGCTCCTAAACTCGGAGCTCTGGAGCTAATGGGGAGAGGAGGCATAGGCTGTTGCTCGAGCTAAAAGCCTTGGCTTCTGCCAGAGGGAGCTTTTGCAGTGCCCTTGCACTTGGGACTGTGGTTTCATGAACAGAAACTCCCTCCCAGACCTAAGGGAGCTTCTATCTGAACCGCTCTTTTCTCCAGCAAGTCTCCTGATGCAGGAATGTGCCCCTTTGCCCCACAAATCTCAGCTCAGGAGGGTTGTTGTCACTGAGGAACGGACTCTGAAGTGGCTCAGCTTTAGTGCGTGGTTTTTCAGCTGTGTGCAGGTTTAAGGAAAGAGCTTTAGCTTGTTACTTGGTCACTCAAGCGTGATGGATTTGGGGAGGCAGGTCGAGCATATGGCAGCACCTCCCATGACTGGTGGGCCGCTCTTGTGGAGGAGGAGAAGCGGGACTGGTGCCAAG
Organism: Falco naumanni; assembly: GCF_017639655.2. Classification (NCBI taxonomy): domain Eukaryota; kingdom Metazoa; phylum Chordata; class Aves; order Falconiformes; family Falconidae; genus Falco; species Falco naumanni. The sequence goes on along the minus strand of NC_054057.1, from coordinate 84,122,247 downwards.
TCCTTCTGCCTCCTAACCTCATGATTTTCTAGCTGGAGTCCTGAAAACCTTCGGCGTAGATCCAAAGGGCAAGCTGAGCATCCTGTTCCCACAGATTTTAACAGAAGTCAGATGCCCAAAACCATTTGCTTATTTGGGTTTTGGGCCTCCTAAACTTGCTGTCCATTACCTCTCCACAATCGATGCAGTGGAGGTGGGGAGCAATGCTTGACCTGGGCTGATGCTGGAGAGCATCTGCTGCTGCCCACAGGCTGGGATGGTCCCCACCACAACGTCCGTAACGTTGTGGAGCTGGTGGTGCGTTCCCAAGCAGGGAAATGACAATTCATACCTGCTTTTATTGCGTCCAGGGCTACAGCATGCTTTTTGTTCGGTTCATCAGGTGTGAGGGGGGACTGATGGATAACTTCTCACTGCCCGCAGGGCTTGGCAGCTTTGTAAAGCCACAGCTCGCAGTCTGAGGGGCGGCTTGGTCCCTGCTCCGTTTCGGTGTACTTCATATTGGCCACTGCAGAGTGTCTGGGGTGGCGTGTTTGGAGTTAGACGTTTGGAGTTAGTCGTGTTGCCTGCTTGGCAGCTGGGCTCCGGCTGCCCGTGTTGAAAACCCTCTGGGAGAGTTGGTTCATGCAGAAAAGGAGATTCAGGTCAGAGTGTTGAACGTAACCATGGCTGAGGCTAATTCAGGTTGATGGCTCGGTTGGTGGCGTTGATGCACTTTTGGTGGACGTCTTCATAGTGGAAATGTCTACCTCAAATTTTCTGCTCCTGAGCTAAAAACACTCCTTGGATCTTGTCTGAAGGGAGGACAGGGGGTGTTTGGCCTAGGTGGAGAGTGTCTGTTTCTGACCTAAAGAAGGAAATGCGTGTTTCTGTGTTTATTCAGCTCCCACTCGCTGAGTCCGAGGCTTGTGATGGAAGGAGGTGGAAAACGGCGGCACGTGGCCCCTCCTGCAGCCACGTTCCCCTCCTGGTTTACAGCCTCTTCAACAAAGAAATGCACCAAAGCACACCCCCCCCGCAGCCTCCCCAAACCTCCATTCTCTGATGTAACATTCTTCCCACCTGCTTTGACCACAGATACGGACTCGGAGGAGGAGGAGGAGGGATCCCTGAGGGATGAGTGGCCAGCGCAGCCGCCGTCGGCCCCCAAGCCACGGCCGCCCGGTCTGTACAGTACAGCGGCCAGGAAGGGCGGCCGGGTGGCCGGTGGCCCCAAGGCAGCCCCCCGCAGCGCGGTGGCCGGGCGGCCGCTGAAGCCGAAGGCGGCGGCGGGCCGCAAGCAGCCCTTCTGCCTGCTGCTGCGGGAGGCCGAGGCGGGATCTTCCTTCAGCGACTCCTCGGAGGACTCGTTTGATCAAGGTTACTAGCTTATAGCAAACGCAACCCCCAATGCACCCCTCTGCCATGCCCGTTTGGGAGCGGGTGGGCGGGGAGGGGGCGAGGACGAGCGAGGGGCCTGGCGGGCTGGGGTCAGCCATTTTGATGGTCGGAGCCAGGGCGGCCATCTTTGTTCTTGGCAGCGTAGCCTGCTTTATCAGCCTGACGTTCATTTTTTATCCTTTTTGTACCTGTATCATTGTGATATTACTGGCTGGCTCTTTTGGAGCTTTTATATCAACTGGGTTTTAGTGTCCACCTCTCCCTGCTTTCCTGTTCCCTTCCTCCCTTCAGTTTTTCCCTCACTTTCTTCCTTGCTGCCACCACCACCACCATTATATTATTATTATTATTACTATTATTATTATTTCATTTTATTTTATTTTGGCATGAGCCTTGTAGAGGTTTGGAAGGAGCTTTTTTTAAATTACTTTCTCTTTTTTTATCCTTTTCAAGTTTTTTTCCTTTTCTTTTTTTCTTTTTCCTTTTTTTTTTTTTTTTTAAATACCGGGATACTGTTGTGTGGCCGTGTGACTTGATGTTTGTACTGCGATTTGGTATACCAAGCTTTATTAAACATATCGAGTTCATTTTTAACTAAACCTGTGTACCTTGTCTCTCTTGCTGTGTCTCTTATCAGGCGATTAGGTTGCCGCTTCACTTCATCCTGCTCTGCATCCCCCTCCTGCTCCCACTCCCCATGAGTAGAACTGGAATTAACCTAGTCTGGGGTACTCTCTATTATTCAAATATCCCTGCTGTGTTTGTCCAGATAAAGCCTAGGCCTTCCCCCCTCCCCACCTCGACCCCTTTAATTTAGTTTTTATTTTGTTCACCCAGTTTTATTATTTTTCTTTTTCCGTTTGTTTCCTCTGTTGATAGACTTTCTCAAGGCAGGCAGATGGAGCGTGGAGGCACTTGGTCCTCGTTGCTGCTGCAGGAGGGTGCTGGGTGTAACATACCCGTTATTTAACAGCCAGAATTTTTTCTTTTTCACTTTTCAAAATGTATACGTCAAATTTTTTTGTCTCTTTTTGGGAGGCAATTATTTTCAGATGCCCAGACGTAACCCACAGTGTTCAAGGATGTGGCAATTACTGCATTAAATTTGACTCTGCAGTTTCCCTCCCTCACCCTCACCCCAATTTTTTTCTTGCAGCTTTTTTTTGTCAGCCTGTCATTAGTACTTCAGTGGGAAAAGAGATTACTTGAGGCTTTTCCTCCAGAGACACAAGGGGTTTCTGTTTTAAAGCGCACTCGTTAAATAATAATCATGGGGAAAGGTCATTTTAATGAGCCCTCGGCTCCCAAAAGAAAGTAGCTTGTCTGGGCTGAATGCTAAGCAAGAGCATCCCCAGTTGTTATCATCTAAGTTACACGGCAAATCTGGATATAGCACAGCAAAAGCTTTTTAGTATTTCACACTGCTCAGACGACTGTTAATTGAAAATGGGGCTGGATAGTTTTGCTTTTGTTTTGTTTTTCCTTACTTTTTTGATGTTAATTTTCTCCATGCACCTGTTTGGCTTTTCTTCCCTCCAAACCCAACCTCCAGAGAAAGATAATCTATGCTAAAAGAAATTAAAATCAAACACAGCAGAAAGATACAGAATGCTGATTTGGTTTGATGTGGCTCTGGGCTGGACCCACCAATGCATTTCAAAGAAAACCCAAAAGAGAGAAACGTATGTTTCCAAAAAAAAAAAAGAATTTCTTAAGAGAACCCAAAAAGTTCTGGGGATAGTGGATTTTATGTAAGGGTGAGATTGCCACATTTCCATGAAGAGTCTGCGTTAACTTCCATTCTTCCCCTCCCTGTTCCTTCCTGCATCTTTTCTTTGTTTATTTTGCTGCTGTTGGAAATTTTGAGGATATCGATCCCTTCTAGGTGCCAAGTTCTTGAGGGTTTTTTGGATTTGCTTTTTGGTTTTGCTCCAGGTGAGCAGATAGGTAACTTGTCTCTAATTGGCTTTGTCTATTTTTCAAGTAACCTGTCTGCTTAAGAAAAGTAAAAATCCCAGTTTTATGGGATAAAGTCTGGGGAGGGGAGGGGATATGGGAGGAGGTTGGGGAATTTGGAACAAATGGGGAAATGCATTGTAAATCCCTCTGGGGTGTCATTTAATGGTGGGGAAACCAAAGATGCAAAACCTCCTGGGGTGGGAGGTGGGCATGGAGGGGGAGGTGGTGGTGGTGGGATTATTGGTTACAGTTTTATTTTTTTTCTGCAAATGATTTTTTTTTTTTGTTCTTTCTCAGAAGCATTACTTGAAGGGATATTTGGGTAATAGGGTTTCTAATGGCTTTCCCTGATACTAAACCGATTAATAACCTCAGCTTTTCTAGAAGTGCTCGCTTTCTCCTTGCAGCTGCTTGACCAACCCTTTCACCCCTGCCCCTATCCATGATGCTTTGAATGTCTGTGTCGGTCTCTTGCATTTGCTCTCACGCTGCACTAAAGAAGCAAAGTGGTTGGCTGGTTGTAGGGCAGACACTTCTCAGCGAGGGTCACTAGCCATGAACCCGAACCTTGACCATTGTTATGTAGGTAGGCAAAATAACTTTTCTTTATGTCATCTGTCAGCCTCAGATGTTTCGATGTTACCTCCGTGAATAATGACACGTAGCTCTTTGCATTCTCTTGGTTATTTTAATTTTGAAGATGATTGCTGTCCACTTTTGACTTTCCTCTGTCCATGAAGAGTCTTGCATGGAAGATTTGCTTGTGTGTATGTGTTTGAGGACTCCAGAAATGCTTTACTGTTTGCAAGCTTCCTTTTGGAGAACGTAGCAAAGGGAAGGCTTTGCAGATGGGTCCGAGATGAGAAGCCACAGCGCTGCCTACAAAGGCTCTGCTGCTGTCGTTAAAAGGTTTCTGGGGCATGATGCAGGCTGTCCCTAGTATCAGGGTAATTGCCTGGCCATGGCCCTGCCGATATCTGTGTCAGAGGTAGGAGTAGCTGCAGGAAGACCTGTTTTCATCTGGTTTGAGATAGAAGGGGTGGGGATGCACTGCTGTCTTACAAACCGAACACCATGTTACCATTCTGATGAGAGGCAAAGCTTGTGGTCTTTCATCCAGTGACCTTGGAGAGGAAACTGCTAATGTGGGCTAAAGCCACACAGGACTTTGAAACCCATCAGGATAAGTAATACCTTGAGCTTTGTGAGACTGAAGACCCATACATCCTTCTCTTCCATACTCCGTTTTCCTTAAGAAATTAATACCTTCTTCCCTGCTCTCCTTTCTCTGACTTGGAGGATGATTTTATCCCAGTGAAAAAAAAAACAAACAGCGAGGGATAACCAGTTCCCCACACAGTCATTCCCACGTGGTAGTTGTAATATTTTTAATTTTTTATAAGTACTTCTGGAGTCAGCAGCACAGCACATATGGGGGGAAAAAAGAAAATCTTCCAGTAATGAGAATTGGCTTGTTTGAAGGAAAAAAAAAAAAAAAAAAGGTACAATCTTAAATTGGACATTCAAAAATGAGTAACCTCCAGTATTTGGACAGATCACACAAATCAGATGTCAATGACCCAGTAGCTGTCTAAAGTCTGCCTGTACTTAGCCTGCTTTGTATGCTGTAGGCCTGCTTGGTGTTACGAGAAAATCATGCTATTTTTTTTACAATGTGAAATGACTCTTTTTAAGTGTATGTTTTTACTTCCCCCTTCCCAAGCCTTTCCTCTCCACAACCCCCCTCAATCTGTCTTGTAACATCAGTCTTTAAAAACCAAATTGCTTAATCAATTTCTGTTCATCATTAACAAATCTTCATTTACTGCTCTCCTACAGTAAAATACCATGGCAGCTTAGCTGTTAAAAGCAATGAGAAAATTTAGTGTTTTTAATTGGGTTTGGTTTTTAATTTAATGCAGGTAGACATTTTAGAAAAAAAAAGTATCTTCTTTGGCTCCAGTTTATCTGGCATCAGTAGCATTTAAATGTGAATTTATTGTTTGTTTTGGCTGTAGAGTTGTATGTACACGTGTGGTTGCGTGTGTGGGTATATACACACATATACATGCTCTTAAAAATGTCAATTAAAAAAGATATTTTTAGCTTTGAATATTTTTTCCCTTACCCTTGCTCAGTGTTAGAAGAATTACCATTGAAGGAAAAAAATACTTTTTAAAATGTCTTTTTCCCCATTGTTAACTAAAAATTGCCTTTTCAGGAGAAAAAAAATTGACACTTCAATTGTGTAAAGGCATCTGTGCATACTTCATTTTAAGCCCACACATAGTTTGGGTACAGTAGGAGTAAAACTGCTTCACATTAAATACAGACATCATGAGTCTCTCCAAGAAGCTGTGCAGATGGCCATAGAGCACCAGCAGCTTAATTGCCACCATGGCCATAAATTTGGGGAGCTAGCTTAGAAGCGTGTGGGTTTGGAGCAGAGCCCCAAATGTGTTCTTTTTGTTTAATTTGTTAGGTTTTGTCCCTTGGAAAATCAGGAGGAAGAGGAACGGGGATTATGTACTTCATGTAGAGTGGAGTTAGCAAGATCTGCCCTTGCCATGAGAGGTGGAGGAGGATAGATCTGTGCTGTGAACGTGTTAAAATGTGTTTATTTTCAGGCTGAAAATTGTATCTCGTGCAGATAAAAGTACAAGTGTTTTGGTAAAAATGCTGACAAGAGACTATTTTCAGTTGTCTTTCCATAGTGTGACACCGTGTATTTCAAAGAGGTTAGAATAACTGCCAGGTGCATTTATTATATCATAAGTTTTCTGTAGGGTGAGTAATGGGTGCTTTCATCCTGGCTTTTAAATCTGTTTTACCTTGGTGCATTTGAAATACTGTAGCTGCTGGGCACCCTTGTGCCCTTGCACATGCAGAGTCTAAGTGCCGAAGGAGCGATGAAGGAGCGATGCTGCCCGCGCTCCACGCAGCCCCCAGGCAGTTGGTGGGGCTGAGCCAAGGGTGCTGCGGGGGGATTACGCAGTACAGGTCATAGAGGGATTTTCCTGCAAACTTTCACCATTTTTGCCTGTTTTCCTCCACAGCTGCTTGATGAGCCACTCTCAGCTCAGCCAGGTCTTTAGCTCTGGCATGGGGGGCTGTACAGGTTGATTTTTTTCAATTTTTTCCTGATTTTCCTGAGAATTGCTGAATTTCTGGAGCCAAATGGGATATGTGGAAGGGGTCTCAGTAGCCCATGGTGTGTCATTGAACTTGGGCATGGTTTTGCTGCTTTTCAAGCAGGTGGTTTCCACGTCTCAGAATAGCAGAGTTCATCTGGATTTGTTTTCTTTTTGGCAAAATGTGGTAGAAAAACAGCAGTTGTGCCCTTTTCTGGTAGGGGAAGGAATCTGATCCTAATTTTCTATGGATGTTTTTTTTTTGCATGTGGTTTTTATGCAAGGCGTGAGCAGGGCTGTGGATTTCTTGGTATTTACTGCAGGACTATAGGTTAATAACATTTTTATATCACAAGGAGCTAGCCTGAGCAACTGAAATGAGGAAGGGATTTTTATGCAGTTAAAAATTAGTATTCTGTGACTATCTGATACGTGCTGTGGAGATAAGCTCTCCTTGTTTTAAAAAAAAAAAACAATTAAAAAATAAAAAAAGCTGGCCATTACTTAAGTTGATAAAATGCAAGGATGAGAACACTGTTTTCTGATATTCCTGTTATTTCTAATGTCATGGAACAATAATCCAAAGTGGAAAAATAACACTTGTATTATTGTGGTTTGGTTTGTTTTTTTTTTTTAACAACCAAGTGTTGAGGACGTTTTTATCTATCCCAGAGGGCATATGTGAAAAGAAAAGGATTTTCATGTTCATTCCAGCTCATTTTGAAGGGATCTGGTTTCTCATTTGGCTGGCTTTCAGACGCAGGGATAGTGGCTGGCGGGGAGCTGGCGAGTGGGCTCAGGCGGGGAGAGCAGGGCTTCTGCTAGCAGTGGAAATTTTCCAGCGACCTTGACGATCCTACTTAAGCCCTCAATTTCAAGAGAAATTAAATATCTTTTCCAGACCCGCTTTCTGCAGTTAAATATATATAGATATATAAAAAAGTATATGTGCTCATATATGTGTGTGTATATGTATGTGTGTGGTATATGTGCATTTGTGTAGTGACTTGCTCACCAGCACTAACTGGATGAGATGCTATTAAAATTAATTGCCTTTGAGCTTATGACACTCCTGGGAAGTGCTGTAGGAAGGGAGAGGTGCCACTCTCAGAGCATCTACCCCCAAAATACCTGCTGTATATACACTGTGAAGGAAAACCCCAGCCCACTGCTCTCTGCAGGTGACAGCCGAGGCAGGCGGCAAGGCTCATTTCTTTGCCAGAATTAAATTTTGGCTGTGGGCAGCTCTTCCTGCCTGTGCTGAGCTGGGCTTCCCTAGCCTGAGCTGTAGAGAGGAAAATGAAAGGCACGGAGAGTTTTGAGGCAGAGTGTTTAAACACACCTCCTTGTCTCCAACACTACCTACACTTTCTCCCCTTATGCATTCCAAATCCATTGCTTTCAAATGATTATTTCCCTCCCCTCCTTTGCATTTTTGCCTCCTGCCCCTTCTTCTCTCTGTGTCCTCCTCGCCTCCTGCAGTGGCGCAGGCTGGTCTCTGGTATTCCCCTTCCATGCTGATCTCTAATTCTCATTACACTAATGGATTTTGTTATGGAGGAAGAGGTGGTGGGCGGGAGGGGAATCCCACAGCTCTGAGGTTGGGATTTTCAAAGGAATTAAGCTTTTTATTCCTCCTGAAAGCTGCAGGGAAGGGGTGCATGGCATCCTTTTCAAATCTCTGCCAACACCCTGCTCTTCCCTCCTTTGCCTTGAATGGGTCCTCTTTGCTGTACCCTGTATTGCTGTGTCCTTCAAGGGTGGTGGTAGGCAGGGTGATGGCGGCTGTATGGCTTCAGAGACACGTGTGTGTCCATGGCCAACATCTTCTGGCTGTGCTCATGGGCAGCTCAGTGCTACTTAGGTGAGCACAGAGCAGCAGGAGAGTTATCGGTTTGGGGTGGAAATGTGGCCGATGCACAACTCCATGAGATTTGTAATGGGCTCCCTCTTTTCTGCGTGCTAGATTCTAGCTCAGAGGAGGAGGAAGAGGAGGATGAAGAGGAAGAGGACGAAGCAGAGGACTATGGGACAGATGGCACTGACAGGCTTTCATCACCTGCTCTTGACGAGAGTGGCCTGGGCCTTCTAGCAAGGTTTGCCGCCAGTGCAATGCCCAGCCCCATCGTTCCCCCTCCACTTTCCATCATCCAACTGGAAGCCAAGCAGAAGGCAAAGAAGAAGGAGGAGCGGCAGAGCCTGATGGGTGAGTGGCATGGTTAGGACTGGATGAAAGGTTCAGGAGGTCCAGGCTGTGCTGCGAGAGAGCAGATTGTTACCCAGGCACTGTCTTGCTCTTTCTTTGCTTTTGGCTGTTAGGCCCTGATGCTGAAGGTGGGGGGAATCTCTGGCAAGAAAACAAGAACCAGTCTCGGGTATGGCAGGTTTAGCAGCTGCATCCGTGGCTTCCCTAGGGGCAGTTGCCTGTGGCTTTGTCAAATTTTCCTCACTTCCTACCTACCTGGCAAATCCTTAACAGCCATGCTGCAACAGCAAGTGATGGGGTGCTGTGTCCCCTTGGACAGGGTGCTGTAGGCAGTGGTGTGCTGTTACGTTTTAGGGAAGGAAGTATGTGCTAAATGCAGCTGATAGATGCCAAGCAGAAGAAAACCCCCTTCAGTCAGCCTGTCCCATCAGCTTCCTCATAGAAATGGGCCAGCAAGATTTGAAACAAGCATTCCTTCCTCTGCTCATGTGTTTGCAGTGCCAGAGCCTGTGTTTCTGTCCTCGTCTCTGTCTCCATTTCAGTGTGTTGCACATAATTGGGAGTTTCATTTCTTCTCCTCCCCATGCCCTGCTGCGCAGGTGCCCATTGGTGATATCTTTCCCGGTCAGACAGATCTATATCAGCTCCATTTATAAATTCTCCATTAATATTTATTAAGTGGTAATGGAATTTATAGCATGCTTCAGAATGGAAAATGATGTCTTCCTTGGGAACCTGGCTTGTTTTAGCACTGTTTCCATGCTATATTTGGATTTTGCCAACTTGTTCCAACAGCCTCTGTTAAGAATTTATCATCTTGTAACCTGTCCTCCTTGAAACTGGAAGCATCTAGAAATTGCCTCATGCAATAGTGAGAGAGGAGAAAGAGTGTTGTAATTTCCGATGGGTTTTTCATTTTGAGCCTTGCCAGCGTTGATTTTGACAGCCTTGCTCTTTCCCTGTTCTTACTGGGGCAGTCTCAGGGGAAGAGGTTTGGGGGGCAGGTTCCTACAGATTGAATTTACCCAGGCAAGTGAGCGTATTTCAGAGAGAAAGACTGACAGAAGATGCTCTCCATGCTTTCGCTTGGTCTGTTTTCATGTTCCCATGTGAATGCTGTTCAGTCCCTTGTGTCCTTCCTCAAGGGTCTCCTGCACACACTGGTTATCACAGCAGAGGTTGAGAAGAGTTCACTGTTGGACTTAAGAGTTTCTGCCAACCTCCCTGGCGTGAAGCAAGGCCCGATTTCAGACCTTGCTGGTCTGAAGGCAGAGTCATGCAGATTGTGTGCAGAGAGGAACATTCCACAGCAGGCTGGAGGAGGATACAAGAGAGACCTTTGGCTGGTGCTCTCTTTTGGAGAGGGAGAACCAGGTTCTGCTGATGTTTGCACACATCTTCAGAGGTGCTGCGCCACCCCATGAGATCCAGTGCCCTGGGAAATAAATGGATTTAGAAAATCTGGGCTGTCTCTTGTTCCCACATAGACTTACTGCATGACCTTGGGCAAGTTTCTTCCTGGCTGTTTGTAACCTCCCAGTGGCACAGTGCCTGTGCAGACACAGTGCTTTGCCTACCTCCTGCCCATGTTGCTGGGTGGGTAGGTGCTGCCTCAGTTTCCCTTTTGCTCCTGGAAACACATGATCTTACTCTCCTTTATCGGGTTCTGGGGAACACACTGAACTTGGTGAACGTCTTGGCATTACTACAGTATTTCAGACCTCTGGGTACTGGTGTGCCTGTGATGCTGAGCAGAGGTAAATGTGAGGGGATTTCCATTTGCCACAGACAAAAGATCATTTACCTCTCTTGACTTTAATGCAATTACCTGAGCCAGTAAAAAGATCTGTGGTATCTGTTGGCCAATGGGGAAAAAAAAGGCTTGAAATATGAGTTTATTCAATTTGTTAAAGAGGTTGTTCTCCTGAAACGAAGGTGAGACTGGAGAGGATTCCCACCAGGAGGGGAGGAAGCCTCAGCCTGTGGGGTTCATGCTTGGCTTCAGCTGAGCCAAGCCCCTCCTTCTTGTGGAGGGGCAAATATTAGAGTATTTTTTCTCTTAAGAGCTTCGCTGCAGGGTTTTGGTTATGGGAGAAGGGAGAAAATGAAGGCAGGGAACATGCAGAACCACACTGCCTGAATGAGTAGGATCTGGCTTGGGGCAGGGGAGACTTATTTCCAGGGAAATCAGTGTTTTATGGGGCAGAAATACAGATCTGAGGGATATGGGGATTGGAAAGGGGAACAAGCAAGGGCTCTGTTGGAACAGATATGACATCTGCCATGGAGCCCAAAAGCTTTCAGTTGGATGTGGTCCCTCTTGTCTTAGCTAGGGCTTTGACTGATGGCTAAATCCTTTCCACCTAGGGACAGAGTTTGAGTATACCGACTCGGAGAGTGAGATAAAGATCAGGAAGAAGTCACCTTCAGGGCTGCTGCGGGGAAAGAAGGGGCCACTGGAGGCCACCAGCATCCCACCAAGCCAGACCCCCAGCAGCCTCGACTCTGGATCTGGGAGCGCTGACAAGGCCAAGCTTGTGTCTGAGAAAGGCCGCAAGCTGAAGAAATTCAAGTCCCCCAAGGACTTGAGCTTTGAGTTCGGGCTGGAGGCCAGCGATGATGACCTGTGGAACCGGCGCCGGAGTGAACGGATCTTCCTCCACGACGCCACCACGTCCTCGGCCATGCTGACCCCTGCAGCACCTGCCAGCTCCACACCTGTATCCAAGCCTGGACGCTGTGGCAAGGGGGCACCCATGAGCCCCAAAAAGGAGGGCAGCAAGGGGAAGGACAGGAAGGAGCTAAGCAAGGTGAGGAAATGCACTGGCAGAATTGGTGTGGAACCCTTGGGACCTCAGTGTGAGGGGAGGGTGATTAACTCCACTAGAGCAAAGGAGAGTTGAGTCCTGTCTCAGCAGTTGCCCCAGTGTTGTTTGGCTGCCCCTTGTCACCCCTACCAGCCCCACGTACTCCCAGAGGAGCTGTCGGCCTTGGATCTGACTCATAAGGAGTAAAAACCTGTGTTTGGACAGGGCAGGTTACTTCGTGTCATCCTCAGTGTCCCAAATCCATCCTGCTTGGATTGACCAGAGTGGATGATCCTGCATTAAAATGTCTATGAAATCTCTCTCCCGCTGTCTGTACGACCTTGTCTGCTTGCGGAGCTGTGGCCTCCACGCTGGCCTTTAAGGCTGTTCCCCTTTTTTATGGTGGGGTGCCTGAGGGCTGCCCCTGGCTGGTGGTGGCATTGATCTCTGGGTTGCTGGCTCTTCATCCTGGCTGAAAGCTCAGCTTCCTCCGGCTCAGTTCATGGTCGTGTTATGGAGGAGCACTGATTGTGGGGAGAGTTAGACAACGTAGTTTTGACATGAGGCCAGCTGTGATCTTCTTGGCGCTTTCAGGGGGAAGGTTTGATAGGCAGGAGTTGCTCTCCCTGGTAATGAAAAGCTCTTCCCCAAATGGGTGAAGCCTGAAAGGAGAGCAGGGAGTTACAGGACGTGGTGTGGTCAGCGAGCTAACTGCTGGCTGAATGTCATCCTACCTGTGCGCAGCCTGCTTTGCTCCACCTTTTCCCTCTCCCTGGGTCTTTACCAATCCCCTCTTTACCAATGGGAGTGTTTTCTTTTTATTTTTAGCAGCGGAAGAAGGGTAAAGAAACACCCTGCTGCTCCTCCTCCTCGTCCATGTCTCCTCCTGGCATTCCTAGCTCCCCATCTGATGTTCGTGTGAGCCTGGCAAATGCCCTGAGCTCCACCAAGAAGAGTAAAGCCAAGGTGAAAGCCAAGGAGGTGAAAAAAGAGGTGAGGGGCTTGTTGTGGTCTGGGTGAACTGGAGGGTGGCTGGCTCTTTTCCTGGACTGTTGCAGTGTAAGGGAGGAAAAACAGACATGCAGGTTTTGCTGGGTGTGTTACAGGCAAAACGCTGGTTTGAGAAGCCTACAAATCCAAGGAAGGCTTACCAGGTAATACCTGCTGCTACCATCTGGCATTTGTTTGCCTTCATCCTCCAAATGAATGAGCAGGCAGGATTTTCTCTAAGGCCCACCACGGGGTGAAGGGACAGCCTTCATGGATAGCAAGGACCAAGGAGATGGTAGTGGATTTGCCTTACTCAGCACTGGATGAGCCAGGTCACAACTGGTTTCTGCTCCATTGCTTGTCTTCTCTCATAACACACATTACTGCATTTTCTCACATGATTTCTGAGTGTAATGCTTATGGTTTCTGTGTAGCAGCACGAAACAGATCACAGGGCTTTTGAAAAGAAATAGGAAGAGTGTCTGCTGCCTGTTTATTGAAGACAGTCTCAGGTGTTCTGTGCAGAGAGATGGTGGATGCAGAGCAAAGCTACAGCTGTCTGCTCATCCTGGAGTGACTTGTGGCTAGGATGTGTGAAACAGCTTTTGGTCAGCTGTAGGTGATGCTTGGGGGTAAACCCAGAATAACAAAGGTTGAACAATGACCAAAAAACAAGTTTGGGTACATCTGCTTACCTCTGTGTGATTAACTTGGCTGAGGATGGAGACAAGTTTGTCCCAATATCCTCAGGTTATTTGTTGCTGGAGGAAGGTGAGATGGGATCAGACAGTTGCCTGTTGTCACCCAGCTGATGTGCTGCTTGCTCTCCTGCAGAACCGAGGGAAAGGAGGAGCTGTCAGCAAGCTCATGGAGAGCATGGCAGCAGAGGAGGATTTTGAACCCAACCAAGACAGCAGCTTCTCAGAGGATGAGAACATCCCACTGAGCATGCTGGTTGAGCGACCGCCCACACCAGGTGAGGGCAGGAGAGGCCGGGGGGGCTAACTGTACAGGTAGAGGGACTGGGCAGGAGAGGCCGGGGGGGCTAACTGTACAGGTAGAGGGACTGGGCAGGAGAGGCCGGGGGGGCTAACTGTACAGGTAGAGGGACTGGGCAGGAGAGGCCGGGGGGCTAACTGTACAGGTAGAGGGACTGGGCAGGAGAGGCCAGGGGGCTAACTGTACAGGTAGAGGGACTGGGCAAGTTTCCCAGGGCTGCTCAAAGGAGGATTGTGCTGCTTTCACATGTTCCTCATGCAAAGCTGTGAGTTCTTGGGGTGGAGATACCACTTCCCCAGTCAATTTGGCTTGCCAAAACCAAGCCTTATCAGAGTGGCCCACTGTGACATCTAGATGAAGCCCAGTCTCTGAGCTGCCCTGTTTTCATATACTGGTATATTATTATTACTAACAAGAGGGGGAACTTTTTATTATTACCAAGAGGCCAAAATTGTCTTCTGCCAGGAGCCAGCCAGAGGGAGGGAGCCCTTTCTGGAAAGGGCTTACTGGCCTTTTCCTAGGGGAGGGTGATGCTGGAAGTGTGAGGTTTCCTTCTCCCCTTGCTGTTGCTTTTTCCTGTATGGTGCTCCCTAATCCTCACCTTGCTCCAACACCTCACAGCTCCCCGCTCCTGCATAATTGACAAGGATGAGCTGAAAGATGGTCTGCGTGTCCTCATCCCCATGGATGATAAGCTGCTCTATGCCGGGCATGTCAAGACAGTGCATTCACCAGACATGTGAGTTGAGGGGCTCCTGTATCCACCTGGGCTCTGCCAGTGAATGGGGATGCAGGGATTGATCCGGGGGTAGTGTAGAACTGGCTGGAGAGAGACTGATGGAGCCTGACAGGGAGGGAAGGAGAGTTCACTCTGGTTTATCAGTGCTGAGGAAAATCCAGTTACCTCTCATTAAACACTCTCAAATAAACTGGTGGTAGGAGTCAGAGGGAGATGTTAGCTGATCCGGGCTGATGTCTTCCCTGTGCCCTGTATGACTGGGCCTTTGTGTTTCAGATACCGTGTGGTGGTGGAAGGTGAGAGGGGAAACCGTCCCCACATTTACTGCCTGGAGCAGCTCTTGCAGGAAGCGGTACGTGAGGCCAGCGGGTGCCTGTGCTTGGTGCCTGAGCCCTGTTTTGGAGTGGAGGAGGCTAGCTGGAAGCCTCCTCTTCCCCGAGCTGGGGCTGCAGGGATGCCCTGGTCCTGCCGCCATGGTCAGTCTGGGCAGAGCTCCCTGTGGTGTGGGTCACTGCCCTGTGGCTGAGCTCCCCACTGGCAGTGGGCACTGGGCCTGTGTGCCAGCAGGGGTAGTCCTTCACGCTACCCTGTGAGCAGGCAGGAAGCCATTCCCCAGCAGGGAAACTGCCCCTTGCCTTCTCCAGAGCTGCTTTGCTACATGCCACATGTGGTGGGGTGGTCTGTGCTGGTGCCAAGAACATCAGTAATTGCTTTCCTCTCTCCCTGAGCAGATCATCGATGTGAAACCACCTTCAGTGCGATTCCTGCCCGAGGGCACAAGGATTGCAGCCTACTGGAGCCAGCAGTACCGCTGCCTCTACCCAGGGACAGTTGTTCGAGGTAAGGCCACCCTGGCTGCTCTGTGCTGTGAACCAGGGATGTCTCAGTCCTGCGTGTCCTGAGGGATGTCTGGGAAAGCTGTGAGATCTGCTGTGAGTGTCCCGGAGTCAGAACCTGGCCCGTTCCTCTCCTCCAGATCATGCCCAGCTCAGTTGGATGCTGGTTTACTAACATCATGTCGGTCCAGGAGATGCACTCTTACAGGAAGAGGTCTGAGCAATTAGAAGCTTAAAATAGGAGGGGAATTCAACACACTTGAGAGTCAGAATTAACTCCAGGCACCAAAGATTTCTGAGGTTGTGGAGGTTTCTAAATGAGCTACACACTTTGTAGTGTAGCTTTACCTCTGACACATCAGCTCCACCATCTGGTCCCATTAAAAAGCCAGTGAAGAGCCCTGGACAGCTCTACCATGGCTGGTCTTGCTTTTGGGCTCTTGTTCACACTGTGTGTGTATGAGGGAAGAATTACTTGTTGTAGACCGGTGATGCTGATGCCAGAGAGGGTGGGAACACAGGTTATTTTCCTTGGAGAGAAGGTGAAAAGCAGCTTGTGATTGCTGAAAGCAGTTACAAAATGCAGGTAAAAAAAAAAAAAAGAAAAGAAAAAAAATACTGCAGTGAAAATAGAGAAATGAATTTCTGTAAGAATAGAGGAAAATAGGGGGAAGAGGTAGGAAGTCAAACTGGAATCGTTGTTATATTCTGGAGCAGTGCTGCTGACTGGGAAATTTGACACTGGGTGGGCTGGTTTAGTATTATCAGGGACTTTCCATTGCAGAGCAAGCCTTCTGTGCTCTCCCTGCACAGCCTAGGAAAGGTGGGGCTGGGATGCTTTGGAGCTGGTGCAGGATCCCTGTCTTTCCCCACGTCCCCAGTTCCCTGACAAGGGGTTTGTACCTTGATGTCTGTTCCTGATCCCATCTTCTGCTCCCCCAACCCACAGGAGCCCTGGACCTGGAGGAAGATGGTGACCTCATCACAGTAGAGTTTGATGACGGCGACACGGGACGTATCCCGCTGTCTCACATTCGGCTTCTCCCACCTGACTACAAGATCCAGTGTGAGTCTTGCTACTCGGTTTTTTGGATGACACTTCCCACTATGAAATGCAGGGAGTTTCAGGCCACCTGCCTCTGAGATTTTTTGAGATGAGTTCACAGGCTTCCAGTCACAAAGATTGCACCATCAATTATGGACATGGGGGGGTGGGATATAACCCATAGGGAAAAAGGCCCAGTCCATATTGCAGAATTGATAGCGATACATTTGCTGTGTCCCATCTCTGGTTCGTATGTTATTTGACTGTATTTGTCCATCTCTTTGACCTGTTCCAGGTGCCGAGCCTTCCCCAGCCCTTTTGGTGCCCAGCACCAAGCGCCGTAGCCGTAAATCCAGCAAAGACACTGGAGAAGGAAAAGAGGGAGCTACACTGGGGTCAGAGGAGCCTGTGTCAAAGGGCAAAGGACGAGGGAGAAAGCCAAACGTCAAAGCGAAAGCTGGTAGGTTGTTGCCACTGCTGGACCTGGAGTTGAGAGAGTCCTTGCACAGTTCCCCACCACTCTTCCCAAGTTAGTGCTGTTGTTTGGGGCAAGATTTGGAGGTGAACGGATGCACTGTTTTGAGTGCAGAACATTCATGCATCAGCTTGCTCTGCTGTGGCTGCGGTTTGCAGGAGGCTGGCTTGGAAGCTGGCCTGTGCTGCAAGAGCCTCCTTCTGTCAGTCAGGGCTGCGGAGCAGGGTCTCTTTTTCAGCTGAGCATCTCAGCGGCCATCAGGAGGGCCAAAGATGCAGGAGATCTGCAGTTTGGTTCCCCTGCAGTTGGAGCAGCGTTGTTGGGCACTGCCCATCAGCTGCTCACAGGTGCTGCCATCAGGCCAGGCTGTTTAGTAAGGCTGTTCAGTGAGCGGTGAGGACCTGTGTCTCTTTGGGGATACCTAAGCATTCAGGAACGAGCCACCGTTGGCCAGGGACTGGTCGGTGTCGGTGTTTGGTTGCATATGAGCTAATAAAGCCCATCTTGAGGGCTATCATCATGCCTTGTGTTTCCCTTCCTCTGCAGAAGAGGCTGCCTTGCCAGAAGAGAAGGATCAGGTTGAGTCTTCACCTGTCACCTCTTCAGTCCCAGAGAAGCCAGCCTGCTTGGGCAAGCCAAGCATGAAGGGGTCGCGAAAATCACAACTGCTGCCGACTGGAGGCTCTCCTGCCCCCACAGAGGAAAAGCGGTCAAAGGCCAGCAAAATGAAGATCTCCACTAAGCTGCACAGCCCCCCGCAACCCACTTACCAGCCTGCTGTGTTCGGCAGCATCCTTGGCACGGAACCCTACAGTGACCTGCCAGGGACACTGGCGGCCTTCAGCTCCAGCGATGCTTCGGTGTCGAAAGCCAAGGCCAAGAAAGGGCGGCCGACAGAAGAGACACAGGAATTTGGCAGCATGGTCAAGGCTCAGAGGAAGCATGACAATGAAATCCTCATCAAACTGGACCATGAGGGTGTGATGTCTCCAAAGACAAAGAAGATGAAGGAGGCGATGAGGATGCTGGAGGACTCAAACCTGGCCAGTCGTAGAGATGGCAAAAGTCTCTTGGGGCTGGGCTATTCCCCTGCAGTGGGTGTGGAGGGCAAGCAGAAATCTTCCCGAGCCAAAGCAGCTGAGGGAGACCCTTCCCCTGCCAGCTTCGGAGGAAAGTTTGATGGCTCAGCAGAGAGCCTCACTGCTTCGAAGGACCAGGAGGAAAAGGCAGCAGCTCCAGCAGCCATGGAGGAGTCGGAGAGCAACAGCAGTGACAGTAGCTCAGAGTCAGATGGAGAAGAGGAGGCTGAAAAGAACCGAGGGGAAGCCCAGGACAGCAGCTCAGCCAGTTCACGAGCATCCACCCCTCTCTCGTCCTCCAACTCATCCTCCTCTTCCTCTTCCAGCAGCAGCTCCTCTTCCTCCTCCTCTTCGTCCTCGTCCTCAGCCTCATCAACCTCTTCTTCGTCAAGCTCCAGCTCTTCTTCGTCCTCCACTACAGATGAAGACTCCTCCTGCAGCTCCGATGACGAAGTAGCTGAGGCCCAGCCAAGTTCCTCAGTGCAGCAAACCCTCCCACCCAAGCAAACCAAGCAGGCAGGGAAATCCCGCGCGTCCTCCCACCCCCAGAACCAGAAACAGCCGGCGCAGCAGCCGGCGCAACAGCCGGCACCACAGCAGAGCGGCAACAAGAGCAGGCCCAAAAAGCGCGAGGGTATCCACCTGCCCACCACCAAGGAGCTGGCCAAGCGCCAGCGGCTGCCATCGGTGGAGAACAGGCCCAAGATCGCTGCTTTCCTCCCAGCACGGCAGCTGTGGAAGTGGTTTGGGAAACCCACACAGGTAAACAGAGCCTCTCCCACTGCTCCGTAGTGCTTGGCACTGGTGTTTGCCTTGTGGTGCCTCCTACTGACGCCTTTCCCTTCTCCTGAGGTGGTGAAGCTCTGCTGGCAAGGTCTCCAGTTTGCAAGGAGACTGGGGTTGCCCTTTGCTGTGTCTGGGGGAGCCATCCTGTGTGGTGTGTCCCTCTGCCCGGTTTCCTGCGGGAATGAATGCCTGTGGATGCTGTGGCTCTGCGGACAGCAAAGGGTGGGATGCAGGAAGTGGTAGGCAGGGAAAACCTGGGTGATCCCTGGTTGCTCACCTGTGCGATCCTCTCTTGGCAGAGACGGGGAATGAAAGGGAAGGCCAGGAAGCTCTTCTACAAGGCCATCGTCCGGGGCAAGGAGATAATCCGCATTGGAGACTGTGCGGTCTTCCTCTCAGCCGGCCGCCCCAACCTGCCCTACATTGGCCGGATCCAGAGCATGTGGGAGTCGTGGGGGAACAACATGGTCGTCCGAGTCAAATGGTTTTATCACCCAGAAGAAACCAACCCTGGGAAGAAACTCAACGAAGGCAAGGTAAGCTGGTCCCCTTTGCTGAGAGGGCTGCAAAGCTGCTTGTTCCCTTGTGTTTCCAAGGATGAGGAAAGCACTCGTGGCCCAGTTTGTTACTGGTACTGTAGTGGGGGTGGCCCCTTTGTTTCATGTTGTGGGGAATGCCTGTGGCGTGGACAAGCCTGGTGTTTGCCCCTTGAGCAGGGGAAGGGTGTGTTGGATTGTACTAGGAAGTGGAGACTTCTGTGTCGGTCCGAAAAGAGTCTCAAGAGCCGGATCAAGCCTTTTGCAGTGTAAGAACGCCGGCCCTGGCGCTCAGAAGCACTGCGTTTTGCACACGTGTGCACTGTGGTTTACAGTAGGCTCTTGGTGTTTGTTACCAGTACCTGTGGGCAGGGGTTGAGGTTGTAAAAGCATATGCGGTGGGCAGGAGGTGACAGCGTGGAAAACCAACTAATTCACCTGCTTCTAATTTCTGTTTTCTCTTTTCTCTTCCTCTTGGGCACAGCGCTGGGATCAGAAATCAGGCAGGAGTCTGTCCACAGCTTTGCAGGCATCCAACCAGAGGAAGGACTTTATGGAGGTTGGTGAGGTTGGGAAGGGCTGGCAGGGGATGTTGGGGGCTCCATAACAAATGCTGCTGGGGAAATGCCCCCCGAGCTTCTCTGGCTCTTGCGTTTTTCCTCAGGTGTTGAGTCGGCAGTGCCCAGGACTTTGGGTGGGTGTTTCTGGGACGGTGGGAGTAGCTACAGGTGCTGGGTGTTGGGAGCACCTGTCCGGCACCCATCTTTGCATTTGCATCCTTGAAGTGAGGATGACAAACTCCTGGCCTCTGTATTCCCCTGCCCACGCACTTGGTGGCTGTGGCATTCCCATCGGTGGGAGCTGAGAGCGAGGGCTCAGGTTTAGTGTGCTGGGCGGATCGTGTCCGTGCTGCCCCTGCGGATTCCCAGTGTCCCTCCCCTGGGCTGGCAGTGGGGATGCATGGGGAGTTCTGCTTGTCTGTGAGCACAAGCCCTGGCCAGTTGTGATGGACATTTTTCCTGCATATTGAAGATGATGCTTTAAATGCTGTGAGATCTAATGGCTCCTTTCCATCTCCCTCCACTCCTGTAATGCAGCGAGCCCTCTACCAGTCCTCTCACGTGGATGAAAACGATGTCCAGACCATCTCACACAAGTGTCTTGTTGTTGGTCTGGATCAGTATGAGCAGATGCTAAAGACAAAGAAATACCAAGACAGTGAGGACCTCTACTACCTTGCAGGGACCTACGAGCCCACTACGGGCATGATCTTCAACACTGATGGGGTCCCTGTCATCTGCTGACTGCCCAGGGGACATGTGCCACCCCCTGGGAAGGGACGGGACAAACCTGAGGACGTGCCTGTTCAGACGACATGATTGTTTCTTTCAATGCTCATGACTTCTGTGTCACACTACAGACAGGATAGCGCGAGAGACACGAGGAGGAAGGAGAGGGCTGAAGAAAGGGATTGGGGAAGCAGTTACAGGACTTGAGGAAGATGCCATTGGAGGGGTAGGGGTGGTGCTTGAACCCCAAGGCTCTTCTGGAAGTGGCTTTAAGTAAGGTGACACTTGACCAACTTCTCCCTTCCTCCTTTTGGTCCAGGAAAGCACATGGGTCTTGTGATCATTTCACCAGCGGGCCCCCCCGGCAGGAGGGATCCCTTTTGTGTCATTTGCCCCCATCAGTAACTCGGAAGCCGCCTGTACATGGAAGGACACCCGCTAGCCTTCCGTGTACACTCCTCTCCGTCCTTATATTCCCTTTCCTGCTTAGTTCCGCATGACCCTTTAGGAAGGACAGGGTGAAAGAGAAAGGAGATGAGTCTCTCTCAGCGCCTCGTCTCGATCCTCTCAGCGCCTTTTTGCGGTTCCCTTTCCCTGGAGGACCCCAGCCGGCAGCGTGGAGCACGAAGGGGCAGAGCTGGCCCCAGCACAGAGATGGCGGAAGAGGTCCGACGGGCTGGAAGGAGCCAGGTGGAAGACAAGCCAACATCCAGTCTGGGATGCTGCCTTCCCACTGCCTCGAACAAACAGTCTGAACCCACTTTGCCTGTCACTCTGTGTCCCTCCTGCCCTGGAAAGGTGTTGGAGGGAGCAAGCGCGTGGCGAGGGGGTGACATTTGGAGAACAAAGAACTCGTCTCGGAGTGCGCAGTGAAGTGGGGCAGGAAGTGGCTGGGAAAAGCTGCTGCTCGGTGCTCGGAGCAGAGGAGCCCACAGGCTACTGATACTTGGCATTCCTCGCCCAGCTGTATCCCCCATGCCTTGCCCGAGCAGGCGTGGAGCTGCTGGGAAGCCCTCACCCATCATTTGAACGGAGCAGGGGTAGAGTGTGAAGCCCGCTCGTGCCCATCTGTGATGTTTCCACAGCCAGAGCCCCACTGCCACCTTGGGCTCGGGGAGGGGACCGTTCAGCTCGCTCCATCCAGCTGGCCAACCTCCCCATGGCTCCCAGCGAGCCGCCACCACCGCCCCCTCCTTCCCTCTGTGGAGCTGACCCGCTGTCTCACTCCCACTGGGCACACGCTGGCACCTGGAGCATCACCGCTGCCGCACCGCCGTTGTACCTGGCCCAAGGGGCCACCAGAGGAGAACCATGCAACGATGCAACATCCTTGCACTTAAAACAAAACAAAACTCCAAGAGACGCACTGATCTTTGCAACTACCGACTCGCACTACAGATTGCTAGGACATGGAGCGGCGCCTGGCTGGGCCGGGAGCGATGGCCCAGGCTCTGGTGGGGAGATGCTTACGACAAGGACAGATTGGAAACTATCCGCCCTGGTACCGGCTGCGTACCAGAGACTGGAGGCCAGGGCTCAGGGGAGAGGGACACCCCTGCAAAGTTACCCCTCGTCCTTTAAATGAACCACATGGTGCTGAGCTCGTACCATCTCCACCCCGCACCACCGGCGCCCCGGCACAGCGGATAGTGACGGTTCTAGCCTGTACAGTTTTAATGTACCAAAAGACTCTTTAGCCCTCCTGTATTATAAGTCTTTAAATGGATTCAACTTTTTAATTATAAATATAAATATAAATATATATATATAAATATAAACTTTTTAAAACTGTGAAAAAAATTATGAAATTATAAAAAAAAAGGAAAAAAACAACAACAGAAATGAACACAGTCTGACGTTTAGAATATTATTTTTTATTTCCTGTTGGATTGTGATTGTAAATGATCTGGGAACAGGCACACCCCCCACGCTCAAAGTGTACTGTACTTCTAGAAGCAAATTGTGTGAGCATATTTTAAAGAGCGAGAGAGAGAGCGCGCGAGAGAGATTTTATGCTAATGTTAAATAGAAAGCACTTAAAACCCACTGCCTTCTATGGAACACAAGGATATTTCAGACAATCGAGAGGAAAGGAGAGCCAGGTTTTTGTCTTTTTTTTTTGTTTTGTTTTGTTTATGTTTTGTTTAAAACAATTTTTTTGGCATTCTGTTTGTTGGAGAACTCCGTGTGATCTTTTTTCATAAAAAAAAAAAATAATTGAAAAAAAGCAACACAACGAAGCATCTTTCTTTGTCTCGCTTGTCCTGACTGCGGGTTTTTTTCTCCCCTTGGTGGCAATGATTGCTTTGGGGCTCAGCCCCTGCCTTGTGTTTGGGGAAAGACCCAACCCAGGTGCCGTGTGGCTCTTTGGGGACACCCTGTGGGGTGGCCCGGCTGGATGGAACCCTGAGCAGAGGTCTCAGCTCGCTGGGGCCCGTGGGGCAGGAGCCGAGTCCATCCCCAGCGACCATGCTCATGGCAGCTCCTACACCCTGAGCCCTGCAGGGACGATGTGCTGAGGATGAAGCGCTGGGGTTGCTCTTTTCAGTGTGAGCTGCACCTCACCCAGCCGGGGATGGCACGGCGAGACCCTTTGGTGCTGGTGGGGCTGGGCTGGGGTGCCAAGCCTGGTGCTTGCTGCCCCCTGCTCCCACAGCCTCCAGCCCTCAGGCTCGGTTCCCTGGGGGGTGGCACCCACTGCCTCCTGGCACAGCGAGGTGCAGCCAGTCCCACAAAGCGGCAGGCTCTGCTGTTGGCACCTTCTCCAGATGGTTTCTGTTCCGCTCGGAATCGTTCCCTCTTCCCCTTGCTGCCCACAAAGGTGGTGTGCTTCAGCAGTAGTTTGCAGGCTGGCAGGGGGTGGAGGTTGATGGGACCTGCTGACAAGTCCAGCCACTCCAGGTGACAGAGGAGACCCTGGAGGGTCTCCAAGGTGCCCCAAGCAGCACAAGGGCACCCCAAGACCCGACAGGACAGGCATTTTGCCAGCCCAGCCCATCACCAGCAGCCAAGCGCCTGCAGTGCCTAGTAGCACAGCTAATGGCCAGGCATCATTGCAAAGACATTTAATCTGACGTCAGCTTCAGTTACGTCCCTTGCAATAAATCGCAAAGCTCAGCAGTGGCGCATGGGTGGCCTCTGCAGTGCTGTGGCCACCAGACCCACCCCTGCCCCATTGTGATGGGGCAGACCCATAGTGTGTGGCGGGGGGCGGGGGGGGGAGGCAGGACCCTGCCTCTTGACAGTTGGGGGGGCAAAACCAAGACACAACTGAAGAAGAAAAGAAAAAAAAAAAAAGAAAAAAAAAGGTATTTTTCCAACCAGCAGAAGTGGATTGGGTCTTCTACACAGCAACTGGGGTCTTCGGGGAGGGATTGTGAGTTATTCTTGGCGAAAACCTGCAGCACCATCAGTGAAAGCTGAGACCTAGCTTCCTAGAGCCCCGGGGACTTAAGGAGCATTTCCTTCCTCTCCTGCGCCTCCTCTTCCTCACCATCCCTCCATCACCCTCCTCCCCAGCACTGGTCCTCTTCCCTTTGGGATTTGGCAGTATTTTCTTCTTCCTGGCACTGGCTTGGCTCAAGTAGGAGAATACCCCCTTGCCTCCACCGGAGAGCTGCGCATCGCTGATGGGGAGCCCCCCAAGAGCCATGGAACCGTCCTCTGGGGTGTCGGGGGGAATGTCACCCCAAGACATGGCCCTGTGCAGCGCCTGGCTGGGCAGCACGGGCCCTTTCGGGATGTCACGGCCCCGTGTCAACAGGATGCCGGTCCCTGTCCACCCTGGGGCAGCTTTCCAGCTCCAGGCTCCCTCCCTGAGGAGGGACGTGGGCGAAGCGGGGTGGTGGGGACTGTGGTGGGAAG
This sequence comes from Falco naumanni, assembly GCF_017639655.2. Taxonomy (NCBI): domain Eukaryota; kingdom Metazoa; phylum Chordata; class Aves; order Falconiformes; family Falconidae; genus Falco; species Falco naumanni. The sequence goes on along the minus strand of NC_054057.1, from coordinate 84,098,126 downwards.
TGGGTCCCATCTTGTCCCCATCGCCCCGCCCCGGGGCTCAGTACCCTGACGTAAAGGAGCCGTTGGAGGTTTCAGTGTAGAAACAGGTACTGTGGGATGTACTGGTGAGGCTGTAGGCAAAATATGCCACGGCTGAGCCCAGCGTCAGGCCTGTCATGTAGGACACGGTCATGGTGTTCCCTGCAGGAAGGGACATGGGTGTCAGGGTGCTCTGGCCACCCTGCATGGGACTCCCGAGAGGGCTCGGTCCTACCTGCCAGCTCCCGCTGCTCAGGGCTCACTTTGCCGGCGGCCAGGATCATGGGGACGCTGCCGAAGTAGCCGTTGGTGATGCCCATCAGGAGGGAGAAGATACAGGGCCAGGCGGGGTGGCCAAAGGTGGGCCTCCCATTGGGGTAGACACACATGATGAAGAGGGGGATGAAGACCACACGCAGGCAGGAGTAGACGAGGAGATGGGTCCCTTTCCAGTTGTAGGGCAGGGCAGCCAGGATCTGCAGCAAGGGTCAGACAGCATGCTGGGGTGGGGGGCAACATGGTGCCCGAAATGGGGCAACAAGGAGGAGATGAGATGGTGCGAAGACCAACTGCTGCAGGAGCCCCACCTCGGCCATGCCAGTGAGCAACCTCACGCCCATTAGATACCCATGGGTGGAGATGACAACTCGGTGGAGCCAAGCGGCTTTGAAAGAGGGCACAAAAAGGAGGCAGGCCCCCACCACGCTGGTGGTAGCCTCTCTCCTACCTTGCCGACGAAGTCGGAGAGGTTGAAGATGGCCATGATGAGGATGGGGAGCCATTCCCCCAGTGTGCAGTTGTGGATCTCCGACTCCAGCCCGGGAAAGAGGCACAGCGTGATGAAGTAGGTCATGGCGATGGAAAGCATGTAGGCCCAGATGAGCCGGGACACGACGTAGCGGTGGAGCAGCATGTCTGGCAGGGATGGGCAGCACAGCTCAGCCGAAACCTGCAGCCCTCCCCTTGCAGAGCCCGACAGTCTTGCCTGCACCCAAAGGGTGGCTTCCAAAGATGAGGTTGTCCCATGGTTTTGGGCAAATTGAGAAGGGGATGACCCCTCCCCAACACCCTGGGCCACCAATTGCTCATTCCACCCCATAAAATGCTCCACAACCATTCCACTGGCCATGGCTTGCCCCTCAAGCCCACCCACCAACCTCTGAAGCTGGGCCAGCTCCTCTTGATTTTGGGCCGAGGGACATCGAAGCGCATGTAGGTGCCGCTGCCAGCCAGCTCAGCTTCGAGGCCCGGGCTGCCCCGGGGGGGGCTCGGCTGCCCCCGCTGCCGGTTCTCCTGGGTGGGGGGAGAAGGGATGCCAGTGCTGAGCTCCAGTGGCAAGAGGGACCCCAGGAGCCAGCAGGGAACCCCCCACCCCTTACAAATTTGGCTTACAAATCGGACATCCTCAGCGGTGACATCGTGGTGAACGCGGTAGCCTGTCCCATGGTCACCGGCCCCCCGGGTCTCGGGGAGACCCTTGCAGGAGCAGGCTGTGTAGTAGCGGACGAAGCGGGTGCGCTTCACCAGGAGGTGGAGGATGAAGCACGTCAGCTCCATGCCAATGGAGATGAAGAAGAAGATGACCGTGTTCGCCTTCTCGTCTGACAGCAGCAGCTTGGTAAAGATACGACTGAGCGAGATGATGACCCCGGCAGTGCCTGGTGGCATGGGAGAGCTATCGGCACCGGGTCCCGCTGAGCCCTGTGGCTCAGGGACCCCCGTCAGCCCCCACCATGTGGATGTGATGCCTCCAGGTGTGGAGGAGCTACCAGCAGTGATTTTGGGTTGATGAAGCTGGCTCCTGGCAGACATCCCGCCCCCCCAGCTCAGCGAGGCAGTGCAGCGGGTCTTGCAAGTGATTTAGAAACCATTAATCACCCCATTATGCTGGGGAGCACCCTGGGGAGTCCCTGATCTGCTGGCAACCCGGCTGGGCTGTGCTGGGGACTCACTGGGGCTCCCGGAGAAGGCGCAGGAGGGTCCCCCCGAGCAAGCCCATGCGGTCAGACGTGGACGCAGGCAATGGACACAGGTACTTACTCTCGCCAGTCATCACTCCCTGCGTGTAGCGCTTGGGCAGCAGCCCCGTGTAGCCGTAGAAGCTGGATTGCTGCACTTCAGGAGAGACACACCAAGGGGAGAAGGAGGGATTATTGCTGCAGCCGAAACGCCGGACAGGGGGAAGAAACCCCAGTGGGAGCCCATGCGTGGTGCCATCCGGGAGCTGCATCCTTCCCAAACAGTCGCTGCAGCACCCAAAGCCTCCTTGCCCCAAAGGCAGGGAGGCTTGTTGTCCTCCCTGGATGCCCCACCATGGCTGTTCCCACTATTCACCAGGTGCAGAGGCTTGGGAAGCCACCATGGCAGCCCAGCTGAGAGCAAAGCCATTGTGGTGGCCCAGATCAGCGGTGTTGGGGACCAATGCAGCGCGCTAGTCCCACAGTGCTTGGACAGAGGTGGAGGGGATGGAGCAGGGACACAAGGGTCACCTTCACAGCAATCAGAGCAAGAGCTTGTCGCAGGAGACCATGGCTCTTGGGGATGGGAATGGTTGCCCTCCAGCACCAGCCGCTGTCCCACATACCTGTGCAGCCAAAGGCCACCACCCCGACAGCAACCAGGTTGATGGCGTAGGCTTGCCTGCGAGTGAAGAGCTCCAGCCAGACGTCACAGATGCTGACAAAGAGCAGGGGCCCCAGGGCAAAGAGGTAGCCTGCAGGTGGGAAACAGAGGTGGGTGGTGGGACAGCACAGGGAGTGCCAAGGGGCATGGGGACCTCCACTCACCCACAGAGATCCGGGTGTGCAAGCTCAGCAGCTCCACCAGTGCATTGTTGAGGATGACGGCCGCCAAGGCCACCAGGATGTAGGTGAGGCTCATGTCGAAGACGATGGAGGTACCTGCAGAGGGTTTAAGCATTGGGTGACAGGGACCTGGCTCCCCTGGAAGCATAGCCCACCTCTCCCCAGGTTTGGGGTGGCTGAGAAGTGCTGCAGATGCTGGAGACCTACCTGGGTATTTATGGTGCAGGTAGTCCACATCGGTGATAAAGCTGTTGTACGGCAGGAGGAATCCCACCCCAGCCAGCAGCATGGCAAAGTAAATCCCATGGTATCGATCCTGGGGCTCAGGATCCTCTGAAACTGCTCCAAAAAGGGAAGGAAAGAGTAAGATACATGACAGTGGCACTGCTGCAGCCGTGGGACCTGCACCCATATCCTCAGGGCTATGAATGGTGCTTCCACATCCTTTATGGCAGACGAGGCTGTCCCACCCACAGCAAGCAGCCCAGTGCCCTGCAGATCTCACAAACAACCCCAGCCCCGAGAAACTCCTTCCCTAAATAAAGGCGTTGCAATGTGAGACCCAGGAGACAGGAAAACACCCAGGCTTCGTGGGGTTAATGAGTTTTAATTGCAGTCAAATAACATGAGAGCCAGGCAGAGTAGGTAACAGGCAAAGTCAAGGTGCAGGAGGGGTTGAGGGGGGTGGGGGTGGACAGGCTGCCTCAGATGTGGAGCAGGGCTGAGGTGAATCCCGTGAGCATCCCTGAGACCTGCACGGGAAGGGCGAAGCTGCAGGCTGGGCGCGAGCCAGGGCATGAATGCTCAGCTCCTGGCCAGCCTGCAGAGCCCACCGCCGTGGGATGCTGTGGCAGCTCACATGGGTACAAACAGGTCCAAAAAAAGGCATTAGGCAATCTCGGGGCATTTTGGGCCATTTGTGGCTATTAAACCCACCCCAGGAAGCTGCTAAATGGGTGGGAAACCAACAAGGAACGCAGCTCCTGGTCAGGGCCGTGCCTGCCCTTACCTGGCTCCATGAAGGTGAGGACGCCCTTGGCCTGGCTGCCCCGCTGCAGCTCATCCTCCTCCAGCTGGTAGCTGTCGAAGCTGAAGCTCATCACCACGTTGCCCTCCGGTGTCCCTGCTGGGCTCAGCTCCTTGAAGCGCTCGGCTCCCACCGAGCCCATGGTGGCCACCCTGGGAGGGAGAGCGGTGACACCCCTGGGGGGCACAGCTGGGTCACAGCTCCTCTGTCGCCCCCCCCCTTGGCCATCATCCCCGGGTGATGCCAAGGGTCTGCAAGGGATGGATGGTGGGTGGGTGGCCCTGAGCATTCACCACCTCACCATATCCCTCTGGCTACTATGTTTTTTCCACCTGGAAAGATGCTTTCCCCGAGAAGAGCAGGGATCCCTCGGCCTGCTGGGCAGGAGGATGGATGTGGTGTGGGGAGCAGTGATCGGAGGGTTCCACGTGAGCCACCCCGGAGGCACAGCGCTTGCCCCAGCCCAGCTCAGCGCCTACTGGGATGCTACCAATACCAAACGCTGCTGCGATTTCCAAAAGCAATTAAGAGAAATTAATGGGTGAAAGCCACTCATGGAGGGAGGCTGCTGGGGAAGATGCCGGCTGCCTTGGGAAGCCCTTGTTCCCTGCAGGCAGCAGATGGTTGCTCTGGTCTCTGCCCTTTTTCAGCATCTCTGCTGCCCAAGGCTGGGGCAGAGCCACTGGCAGGGGCAGACACACTCCCACAGCCTTTTCAGGGAGAGGATGGGATGCAACCTGGCTTTTAAGGTGAGTATTTTGGATTTGCTTCTCTGAGGGAACACGGCAAGCAGGGAGATGTTCAGGGAGCTGCTGGAGGGACCCCAGCAGTGTGCCAGAGAGGGGCTGCACCAAATACATCCCAAAAAGAGCTCCCCAAACACCTGGCATCCTCCAGCAACCCTACCAGAGCCACCCAAAACACAGTTCATCCCTCCAGTTCCACCCCAGGCCAGGCCCGGGGGAGCAGCCCGGGGCGGTGGGGGTGCCGCTCTGTATTACCGGTGCCAGTCGCTAGATGCCAGCCTGCCTCCGTGCCCACGGACCACCCAGCCGGCCGGGGGGGTGGGAAAAAACACAAAAATTCTCCTCCAAGGCAGCAGGTTGAGGCAGGCAAGGGAGGGAAAATCGATGCTGGTAATTTCTGTGGTCTCCCTGCCAGACGTGGCGCTTGCAAGAGCAGAGAGGCTTTGCGGCATCTCCCTGGCTGCCAAGATGGGCGAGATGCTGGGGGGCCCTGGGGTGGGCAGCAAATGTGGTGCCCACAGACCTCGTGAGTGCAGCCCTAAAGCCCAAAATACATCTTCTCGCCGCAGGGACGGGTGGCACAGAGCAGCATGGCACAGCCCGATGCTGCGCAGAGGCCACAGTGCTGGTGGGGGCCTGGATGGGGCCAGACTGGGGTCCCCACCCTGTGCCACGCCGCGGTGGGCCCCAGGACCCCCCTATCCTGGAGCCCCGTGGGCAGGACAACCCAGCAGGGCACGTTTTGGCTGGGGACACCACTCCATCCCACTGCTCACAAAGGAGCTGGCTGTGATCCCCTTCACCAAGCACCCTTCTGTGCCTGATGCTACCCCAGGCGCTAAAACCCAGTGGGAGGCATCTCCCAGGATGCCGGGAAAGCCTGTTGCAGGGTTTTTCCATAGCGGAGATCCCAGCTGGAGAACACGCCGGCTGGAAACACCCCGTACCTACTGTGGCCCAAACTTCCAGGGGCCGGGAGCGGAGCGGGATGCGCTGCACAGGCACAGGGCTGGACCAGCCCTCCGGCCCCCGCCCGCTCCGAGCATCCCTGCATCGCGGTAAAGCGGCTTTTCCCCTCCCTCCGGCTTTACACCCGTCTCCGCGGTGTAAACTTGGCCCCTGCCGCCCCCCCCGGCCCCAGCGGGGGAGGGGAGGGGGGTCCTCCATCACGGCCAGGGGTGGTAGGACAGAGAACCTGCAGGGCCGAGCAGAGCGGGGGAGCCCCCCGCTGCCCCCCAGTGCCGGCTGAGCCCCGGGCACCGCAGCACCCCCCCACCCCCCTCCCGCGGGCAGAGAAACGGGTTTTGCTCTGGCAAAAGGCCCCCCCGACATCTTGCAAGCAGCGAAGTTGCAATAACCGGGGGACAGCCAACCCCCCGCCCAGGCTGGGGCATCCCTCCTCGGTGGAGGGAGAGGGGGAGATCCCGTGCCCGGCCGCGCCCGGGGCAGGATGCGGGGCAGCCCGGGGAGGAGGGAGGGCAGGGGGCTGGGGGGGGCGGTGTGAGGTGTCTCCCCGCAGCTCGCCCCGCACGCAGCCGGGCCCGGCCGTGCCCAACAGGTCGGCGGCGGCTCTTACCTCGCTCCGCCGCGGCGGCTCTGCGGCATCGGCGCTGCCCCGGCCCCGCTCAGCGCCGCCGGCCGCCGGCCCCCGGCCCCGCCATGCCGGAGCCTCCGCCGGGCAGCGGGGGCGCGCAGCGGGGGGCGCGCAGCGGGGGGCGGGGGGGGGCGCGGGTGAGCGCGCAGGGGGCCGCCGGCGGCGGGTGCGGCGGCTGCGATCGCGGAGCGGAGCGGAGGCGGCCCCGGCCCTGCCTCCCGCCCGCATCCCCCCGCCTCCCTTCACTCCTCCTCCGCCCCCCGGGGGGCCTGGCAGCCGGGGAGCCCCAGGCCCCCCCGCCCCCACCAGCCCCGGCCCCCGGGCGGGAGGTGTCTCTAGCCAACAGAGCACATTCATACCCCTGTCTATAGGTACCCTCCATAGGTACTGCCCATAGGCACCACCTGTAGGCCCTTTAGGCTGATTTTGAAGGCCTGGAGCTAATTGCAAAGAGATTAATTAGAAAGAAAGCCCAGGTCATTTCATTTAGGACAGGAGCTTTGCAGGGACAGGGTCCTTCCAGCCCTGGAAAGGGGCTTGGCAGGGTCAGCATGAGCTGATGGATGGATGGATGACAGATGGACAGAATAGATGGATAGAAGGATAGATAGTTGGACAGACAGCAGCCTTGATGGATGGATGGATGGACAGATGGATGGATGGGTTGCAGCTTTGGCTGGCAGAACGCAGCGATCCCCCAGCTTTTGGGGGAAGCAAGTGGGGGGGGTCTCTGTTCCCCAACATACCCAAGGGGTGGGAGCAGAGGAGGAAGGGAACAGTGTGGGACAGTGGGGACATCTGTCCACTGAGAGAACGTGTGTCCCTGAGGAGGGTGCTCCAGGCAGGGATGTCATGGGTGTCACCACCCCTCCTGAGCTGGGTGAGCTGGCCAAGGCCGCAAGCAAAACCACAGGGATTTGATGCTGTTGTTTTTCTCTCCCAGGAGCAGCAAAGTGCAGGGGACGCAGAGCAGGTGCCCCCTTCCACCAAGGACTGGGTGAGGGCCCTGGGGGACCAGCCCTTGCTGGGCTCTCCCCACCTGGAGCATGGGAGGACGGTGGCCGTGGGAGGGAGAGGTACTGTCCCTGCTCACACGCCATGGCTGCAACGCGCCGGGCTGTGAATTAGGATCTTCTCGCAGTCAATAAATACTGTGTTGTATAAATCAGTGCGTGGGGCCGGCGGGATGCGCTGCTGCCACTCACACCAAAGGAAATTAGAGACAAAACCGGCTGTGCCTCCTCAGCCGCCCTTCTGCCGGGAGCAGGGCTGAGCGAAAGGTCTCTCACAAATTCATCGCAGGGAAGAAAACAGGCCAGGTGGAAATTTCCATCTTTTCTCCTTGGCTGAAGTAGCTGGAGTTTGGCTCAGAGCAAACAAGACTGCTGTGCTGAGTTCTGCCTGGAGCCAGGGGCTCTGCTTTCCCTGCTCCCCCTTGGCTGAGCACCCGCACAGCTCAGCGCACCAGTGCAGGGCAGGGATTTTTTGGGCTGCTTGTTTTGGTTGGGTTTGTTCAGCTCTAATTTAGTAGCGTCACTGTAAAATCTCAAAGCACCTCACTCCTCTTGGGGTATGTCCCCTCTCCCTGCACCAGATTCCATCACCCCTTCCAGATACTTTGGAAATTTAAGAAAAGGGGGTGACTGTGGTGGGGGTTCCCTGACTGTGCCTGCTGCTGGTTGGCACCCAGATGGTGCAAGTGCTCTACAAAAAGAGCAGGATGAGCCGAAGCATATGTGCGCTCGCCTTTTCACGGCTCGCCGGCAAGGCCCTGCTGCTCTGTGCTCACCAGGCAGCATTACTCACTGCCTTCCGCAGGGATTCTCCCTGCGAGCTGCTGCTCCCCATCCTGAAGCCACAGCTACGGAGCCAGGGGAGGGGGGGAGGTGGCCCTTAAAAATGACTGAGCCCAGGGGAGCATCTCGGCTCCCCAATGCTCTCTGAGCCACTGGGAGATACTGCGACCGAACGCCTTGTGCCAAAGAACAAGCCCCTGACTTTTACCATCTACAGTCATGACCTCTTGATCCCTGTTCTGGGGGACGAGGGCGTTTCCTTGCTTCTGCTGTGGGTGCAATGGGGACATGCTGGGGTACCTGAAGAAACTGCTGTGGCTTGGAGGGCTAGGGGGGACCACAGGGAGGTGAACCTATCAGGGTGAACTTCTCAGAGTGCTTTTTCTCTGATTTCGCCATCCCTAAGGGCAGCGTTAGACCCAAACCACACTGTCTGCCCTCCCAAGGTGCCCCACCGAGCATGAGCAGGCTCTGCCCAATGAGGGTATGGGGGCAGGGGGTCCCGTAAGCTGGGCTCTCCCTGAGTTCTGCTGGGCTCTTCAATTTTTTACACTGGCCCTGAATAATTCAGCCTTGATGTAGCTGGCTCGAGGTTGGTGAGCTTGGATGCTCCTTGAGTTTCTGCTTGACCCACTTTAACAGCCAGGAAAACCTGCCAGGCGTGATGCTCCAGGTGCAATGGGGCAAAGCTGACCCAGACACACTGGTCCCCGTGGCAGGAGGGACATCCCACCCAAGCCCCATCCTGGAGTCTCTCCCTGCAACTCCACACCCAACAATGTGGGCCACAGAGCATCCCTCACCCACACCACGGCTTTTTAGAGGTATTTTTGCCTTCTCCCCTTTTCCTGTCTCTCTCTGCTGTCCCACAGCTCCTGACACGAGTGGGTGCATCCCAGCAGTGTTTGCTGGATTATGATGAGGGATTTTCTCCGCTCCATGAACCAGTTAACACTCTGTGGCCACCATGCCATGGCTCCTTGCTATTCAGAGACTCACCTTGCTTTCCTGGAGCCTGCTCGAACGCTGATTAATCCCGCCAGGCAGAATAAGACGCTGCTGATTCATTTGGCTCAGGGACATTGGATTAGGATGGTCTCCAGAAATCCCCTGTACTGTTTTTTTCTTGCCCTTCCAGCGGAGTCAGGTTTTATTAATCATTGCTGTTGTGGAGGTGAGAGGAAGGAGAGACCTTTCAGGTGTCTGCATTCCACTGTACTGCCAAAACCCTCAAGCCCCAGCTTTAAACCCTTGGGGACCGTGGGAAGCAGCTGTTCCTTCTGTCCCCATCCCTGTGGGCACAGCCACAATTCACCCCATGGTTGTTGTAGAGCAGCAAAACCCAATTCCTTAACCAAGCTGTGCTCACCCTGCCAGGGAGCTCCAGGCATTCTGTGCCCAATGCCGTGTCCCCTCTGCACCAGCCGGGGGGGTGACACCGTACCTGTGACTGCTGAGCAGGGTGGGGGGGCAGGCAAAGATGAAACATCTGAGCTCCCCCCTCCCACACCCCCACGCTCAGGGCTCCCAGGAGCGCTGTGCATCCATCTCTTCTGCTTCACAGGAAGGGGAGGCTGTTCCCAAGCCTGCAATCCCCTCTTGGAAAAGCTCCTTTAAATAGCATCGCATCCTTCGCCATCCTTCCCCCAGGTCTGCTCCCAGTGCCCACCAAGCGTGCCGTGCCAGCACCGGGAGCATCCTCAGCAGCGCCGGCTTTGCACGGAGACGGTGGAGATTAATCAGGGATGTTGTCTCTTGGCTGGAGTCACACTTGGGGATTAGCAGGGCCTGCAAGAAGCAGAGAGTAGCCAGGGAATTTATTTGATGCAAGTGGAGGGGTTTGTCACAATCCGATTGCAGGCAAGCAGAAATCCCTGGTGCTGGCAGGAGCTCGGCACTGGAAGTCACTGGGATTAACTGGGTTTTTCCCAAGCCTTGCAACAGGACTGAGGTGGTAGGAGGAGTCACTCTTAAGTCCAAAACACTAGGTTTAAATGCTTCAGGGAGATGCAGGGGCTGAGCTGAGCACCAGCTTTGGGGCACCTATCCCTCATCTTGAGGCCAAGGACCAACTTCCATGCGGATGCCCTGATTCTCCTGCAAGGGGTTACTCTGTACATCTCTCCCACTCCACATCAGCTAAACCAGCCTGGGAGAGCTGGATAAACCGAGAGGATACCCACAGCCTTTGCACTACCTTCCCCCAGCCCCCCACCTTCTTTGTTGGAGCAGATTTGCATCCATCACTAATTAATCCAAGATGAGCTGCTAATTCAGCTCCTTGATTGCAATTTTGCATAATTGCTGCATGCACAGGCAGAGCTGCAGGACAGGATAAAAAAAGGAGACAATCAGTGGCGGGCGTAGGGGAAACAAGGGCCAGGAAGGGCCGGTTCAGCTTGCTCCCACTCACCGGGCTATTTAAAGATCCAGGTTGAGGGAAGAGATATTGCTCTGGAAGGAGAAAACGGTGACAGCCACCCCTGGATGGGGTTTTTCCCCCAATCCTGGGCTTACAAAGGGCCTTGCCAGCAGCTACAAGGGCTCCTCTGGCAACAAGGAAACCACGAGTTACAGGCAATACAGCCCCTTTGGCTATTCCCATTATGCTGCCCTCCTCCCTATGCTTCCTTTTTTCCAGCGTCCAAGCAGTTGTCTGTAGGTTTCAGAGTGAATGCTCCACCAAGGCGAGCAGGGCAAATGCATCTCTCAAAGCCAGTGCTCCAGGCTTCTAACCCACCCACCGGGTACGTGAGACCCTGTAAAAACCCCCGCTCCAAAACAAGACCCAGCGGACAGCAAGCCAGGCCTGCTGGCAAGGTGCTTTTCCTTGGAAAAGCAAACCAGCGGCGCAAGGGAGGCCGGGCAGCATCACCCAGTGCCTTGGCGAGGGGCAGAGCCCCCAGCTGAGCCACCTTAAGCCTTCAGTGGCACAATTAGCAAGAAAAATCTGCTTTTCCTGCCAGCGATGCGCAAAGCCATTCCACAGGGCTCTGGGGGCAGGTGGGCACCCAGGCACGACGCACCCCGCACCCCCACTGCCACTCGGGCAGGCAACGGGCACGCAAATTGCTGCAGATATTGGCTTGGGGATTATTTTCCCACCTTCCTCTGCCCACATCCCACCCACAGACATCCCCCCCCAAGTTTAACACCTCCACGCACCCCCAGCACCCTGAAAGCTGAGTGACAGGGCAGCAAACAGCGGCAGACAGCTCAGCCCCGTGCTCCCCATTCACGTGTCGCCCTGCAAAAGAAAAGAGCTACTTTCAGCTCCAGCCTTTTCTCTAGAAAAATGCAGCTCCCAGCCTGGGGGCCCCTTCCCCGGCCCCACGGTGAGGGCTGAAAGGGGGCTTGGGCGGCCAGGCTGCCCCCACCGCCCCTCTTAATCAGCCAGGGCATGCATGAAGCCTAATGCCGTCGTGAAGATTTCGGCACTATTGACACACACGGCGCATTAAACGCCTTACGGGGGATTTGCATAAGCTTGGGGAGGGAGGAAGAGCGTGGAGGAAAGTGTCGACAATGGGAAAGTAAATGCATTAAAGTGCTTAGGGGAAAAAAAAATATCTGATAAAGGAATAAACCAGTTAAGGGAATATATTGCTCATAGCCTGGTTATTCAAATCCTGCCTTATAGGAAATCCTCTTAAAGTGATCACCTGATTCTGTGTTAAATTCCTAATTGAATAATAAAAGAATTATGTATTTCTTCCATAAAGGCACAAAGATGGGAGCCCGTGTGGTGGTTTTCTTGGCGGGGGGAAGGTGGTGGTAGAGGAGATGCCGGGAGAGGGGTCCTGGGCCAGCAGCACCATCCCGGAGGGATGTGATGGGAAATCTGGGGACAAGGGAGGATACAGGTGCTGGGAGGACACCTGGGGAAGGCTGCAGTGCCGGGTGCCTTTGAGGGCAGTGGAGAAAAGCTGTGCTAGGATGGGCTGTGGAGTGATGGTGCCCAGGGGGAGGAGAAGGACCCAGTAGATCTCCTGGGCTCCTCCAGCCTTGGCTGCTGCGGGGCTCACAAGGGATGAAAACGCACCAAAGGTGACTCCTGCCCTGGAGCTGCAGGGAGCACAGCAACTGCAACCACCCAGCATCGGGGCAAAGGGGAGGGTGGAAGGGGTTACAGCAGCCCCGAGGAGCAACGCGGGGGGGGACCATGGCCAGCTCCGGGGTAACCCTGCTGCTGCCACAGGTCCTGCAGGAGAGGCATGCTCCCCCCTGCTAGCTTGGCCCCCCGTTTTCGCAGGCAGGGCTGAGGGTGATGCCTGCATGGCCTCTCCTGCCTGCTGCTGCCCTTCCCCCTGCCTCTGTGCTATAAATAATATGCAAAAAAAAATAATTAAAAAAAGCATCACCTGGCAGTCAAGAGGTGAGGGAAAACAGCAGGACTGACATGCTCCAAACCCGCAGCCTGGATGGGGGGCAGTGGCAGGGGGAGAAAAAGAAACAAAAGCGCTAAAAATAGCCCTGGGAGCTGCTTTCTTCCCAGAGATCGTTTTTCTACCCAGCTGTTTCATTTCATAAACAGGATTATTTATTTATTTCTCCCCTCTCTTTACTCCACTTTCTTTTTTAATTCAATGCTACCACTTAAACCCTCCCACATCTCTTTTAAAAGGAAGTTAAAAAAAAATAAAATCAAACCAAACACAAACAACACAACATCCAAAATCAAGAAAGAAAATACCACCCCCCCAACCCCCTTGATCACTTCAGCAAAGGCTTGCCTTGCTTCAGCTCTTTATAGGTAATTGAATATCCCAGAGTGCATCTGCTAATGCAAACTCCAATATAAATAAGTGGCAGCGGTGAGCGCAGGGAGGGCAGAGGCAGCAGCTGAGAAAACAAAACAGGCAGCACACAGCAAACCCCGGCCCTGGCCCAGCTTGGGGGCTGCCAGAGGCTTTTTATTAGCTGGAATTGGATTGCCGGAGCCAGGCTGAGGTCCGGCGCCTGGGCGAGCACGGGAGCTGGGAGGCAGGGCTTGCAGGGAGCTGGTTATTGAGTTATCCTCACCCCAGCAGCCCCTCCAGAGCCAAGCTTGCACACGGCAGTAGGGCACAAAGCCCCCTGATTCCCAGAGGACACCTGTGTCCCCCTTAGCCTGGCACATCCCCTGTGGCCAGAGCAGCTCCAGCTGTACAGAGGTTTTGCATCGTTTGCATCCCCGGCAGAGCCTGTACCTCCCTGATTCAGCATCCTTCAGCAGCAGGCAGGGAAATCAGGGACGACATGAGCCGTTAATTTGAGCCTGCAGAGGCCATCTTTCTGTGTGTGCGTTGTTTTGTTTCCAAATAGACTTTTAGTAACTAATTTCAGATGGTAGAATGACATTGCTACATCATGACCTCTTGAAATGCAAATTGCCTTATACCCTGGGAGAGATGAAAGGTTGTTTCCCATCTGAAACATTAAAAAGGAGTGAGGTAACGCCTCCTGGCTCTGCTTCCCTGTTTTTATTTTCAAAATTGTTTTCAGGTGAGGAGAGAAGAGATGCTATCTGTGATTTTGCCGGGCTTGCTGCCCGTACAGAGCAAGCGTGGAGCACCGAAGGACCACCAACGCCCCCCCCTTTCCCTACAAACCAGACCTGCTCCAGACTTCAGACCACAGCAGAGGTTGTGGGGCCGGTGAGGACCAGAGCTTTGCTCCCTCCTACCACAGGGCTCAACTTCTGAGCCCAGTTTCCAAAGCTGCAATACAATTTGCTCAGAGAAACATGGCAGAGCAGCGGTACAGTCACTGGTGTAAGGACACAGCTAAAGCCACCACCGCTCTGCTATGGCTTGGCCCCACCACTGCCCCCCAGCCCGGCATGGCTGCAGATCAGCTCCATCCCCAGCCTGCCAGCAGCTTGCCTCCGCAGGGGCCTTGGGGCACACAGCAGAGCCCCTCTGCCTCACCGGGCAGCTTTGGCTCAGTGGCTCGGTTTGGGCAAACACAGACCAGTTTGGTTTGGTTGGTTGTGGATGGTTCCACACACACACACACCCACCCCCCAGCGTCTTGTTCTGCTCTGAGTCATGGAGCACCAGCGCAGAGAAGGTGCCCTGAGCATGCACAAAAGGTGCTGCAGAGCTCTGCTGCAGGAGCGGGCAGGGAGATGCTCCGGGAGGGAACAAGAGAAGGAGCAGGGATGCAGTGGGGAGAAAAGGCTGAGATGCAATTAGGGAAGAGAGGAAAGGGCATGGATATTGCAGGGGCAGGATGCGGGGATGCTCCCGGGGAAGGGAGGGAAGCACACGGGCGTTGCGGGCTGGGATGCGGGGATGCTCCCGTGCACACTCCGCACCACCATCTAGCGGCTGCGCGGCCGCAGAGCGGGCCCCCCCCTCCGCCTTCCCCATCCCAAGGCCCAGGCGTCCCCTGGGACAGCGCTCCCACCGCCCTCCACAGATAAAATAAAATTACCAGCCCTGATCTGGAAGCTGCCGAGGAACCAGACGGTGAAGTTCCAGAAGGGTTTTGCAAGCACCACTTGCCCGGCCTGAGCAGCAACAAGGGAGATGCTAAGCAGGTACGTGCCACACTGGCACCCAAAAGTGACAGTCTGCACCCACTGGATGGACAAGGTGGATCTGCTCAGGTGGACAAAGCGGATCCATCCCTCGTATCACTCGGTGCTCCCCAGTACAGCCCCCCACCTGGACCTGTGCAAACACAAGTCTCGCTGGGCCTTCCTTGCCCCGACAAAACAGCATCCAGATTATCAAAACACTGCCAAAATCCTCCATTTTATGGATTTACCTGCACATAGCGATCTCCAAATCCTTTATTATAACCTGTAACTTAATAGAACTCACTTGCTGAAAAACCCAAAACATACTAAAGTGCTGGAACAGCAGGCATCAGATTTCCTCAACTCCAGCAGGCTGGGCAGAGAGCCCTCATTAGCTCACATCACACCACTAATTGGCTGAAGAAGCCTTTGCCAAGGGTCTGGCTGAGGCCTGTCTGGGCTAGGTTAGATGTGGTACACGAAGGTGCACACTCAGGGACAGTGAGTGCTCAGCTGGGAGCGGGTGCTGTGGAGGGAGCTGCTCCCAAACAGGGGCAGGATCAGACCCCCAGCACCACCCCAGTATCTGCCTTCTCCCCAAATGCTTCAAAAAAAAAAAAAAAAATAAAATAGCAATGCTGCATCGAAGGAGGTTTGCTGCAAACCAGCAAGGCTGAGGTCAACGTGAGCCCACCAGAGCTGCTCTGCCTGGTCCCTCGGCTCTTCCCCCCCCTGCTGCCAGCAGTGCGCTCATCAGCACAGCCACGCCCGGGAATTTACACCAGAATCGCATGCTTGCTCAGAGCTCCTGCACGCAGGACTCCAGTCCTGTGCACCACAAGGTCTCCGTGTCTCATTGCTGAGACCACCGCAGCACGGCTAAATCCAGAAGCCTACTCGCTACCAGGAGAAAGCATGCCGGGAAGGAACATGGGCACAAGTCCATGTCTATATCCTTGTAATAAGATAAATAATTGGAGATGAGATTTCTCAGTCCTTTCCCTGGGAATTCATGCTTAATGGGCCAGACTCGTTAACAGCAGACAGACGCTAAACTGCCGATCTGAACCCAGCTGCGGCTGTCTAGTTCAGGGCTGGGTTTGACACATTATTTACAATTTTTCCCATACTTACTGCAGAATATCCTGCTTTTCTCTCCTAGAGCAGGAGCAGAGGGGCAGTCAGACCTCCCGAAACATCAGCGGGTCTGGATGACCACATCCATTCGGGATGCAGGAGACAGCGGAGTTGCTGGCATCACCACCGTGGATGGAAGTTGCTGCCACTTACAGAATCCACCAGCAACTTCTCTCAGATCTTCAGTTTGCTCCAGGCAGAAGACGGGAAACATCACCAGCAGCCGAATGAACAGTTTGGCAACGCTCATCTGAGCTAACATAGCCTATTTTGCCTGAAGCAAACAGAGGCACACAAACGGCACTGACGGGACAGCATTGCCCTCCAGAGCTAGATCAGGAAAGGAGACGTCTGCAGCTTCACAGCTGCAGCCTTGCTATGAGACCAGCACGCAGGAGAACAAGGAGAGCCTCATCATCGCGTGCTCCGCCACTGCTAGCAAAAGCAGAAAGGCTTTTCCTCCTCTCATCCGCCCCGTCAAAGGGTTTGTCGTGGCTTTGCAAAATAAAGGATACATACAGAAGCAGGCGATGCCTCCTCACCCATCCGCGTGGACTCGCTCCAGATCTTCCTCCTGGGCTTGGACGCAAGAAGCAACAAGCTTGGAGTGACAGCACAGTGAGCAGGATGCGTATTTGAAAGCACTGCTTCAGATGCATGCCATAAAAGAGAGAATAAAGGAAGTTATTTACACTCACCTGAGAAGCGGTAGAGAAACGCATGAATGCAAGTCCTGAGAAGAGCAGCTTTAAAGGAGGAACAAGAGGGAAAATTACATTTGCAAGCAAAACGTGCTAGGAGAAATTCAGCTTGCTCTTCCCCAGCCCCTGCAAAACCCAAGCTGACAGTGCCTTTCGAGAGCAGCTACAAAGCATAGCTAGGACTGAGGGCTTACTACTGCTGGCATTTTTGTTTGGAGCACAGAGCACAGAACACACGCAGTGTCACCCTGATCTTATCCGGCCCCATCTCCAGGCAGCAAACAAAAGGAAGAAGACACAGAATACTTATCACAACACAGATTTAATTTCTTAGGCAGTTATAAAATTACAAAGAGCGATGGGCTAGCAGTGAGTCAGACACTTGGTGAGGTGGAATGTTAAGACATATTTTTCCACTTATCGACACAGATACCGAAGAGAGTAAGCGAGCACTGCAGGATGCTGGGTTTTTTCCAGGTAAGAAAGCAAATGCAAGAGCAAATAGATCCAGGTAGACAAAGGGTTGAGCCAACGCCCCACAGAAACCCCGAGCTACAGGTTCAGGAACAACTCCCCACTCCTGAGAAACAAGTTGGACACATGCAAAGGCAGCCCAGGGGGAGTCAGCGTACGGATCGCTGCAGCTGCATGGTCAAAGCCACAGCACCCAGACACCTGTAACAAGCACAACTGTAGCTACTTGCAAGCCAGAATAAAAACTTCTTGTCCGTTATTTTCAAGGCAGTGGAAGATGAGATTCGCCAATTTGAAGAGTGTTAAAATGAAGGCATGTCATGGTTAGAAGAATAGGAATTTGCTGAATTCCTTTGATTGTGCAACTGGAATCTGAAAGGATTTATTTACGGTCAGAGCCATGCTTTCTTCATTGCAAGCCTTTCATGGTGCAACAGATTCCAGAAAAAAGAAAGGCCTGCTCTGCACGTGTGGAGAGGAGACTGCTTTGTGCTCAGATGTTAACAGGTTAAATCAAGGCGACTGTTAGCCAGGACTGCCGGAGCACAGAATAAAACTTTCCAAACCTCTGCAGTGCTTAATCCCCACCAATGCTTTGGACAAAGACTCCTGTTGCTCTGCAAACAGCAGTGGAGCATCTGCACACGCAAGTGGTATACTGAATAGCTCAGTGATCTACCAGGAAAGAAATTCTACCGTCTTACTGCATGTTGCTTTGGTGCTAATGCCATTATTAAAGCTAAGAAAGCACAGCATGGGATGTAACGGATCAGCTTCTCAGGGCTCTGTGCTAACCCTACTCACTGAGCCGGTGGCTCTTCAGTTCATTCCTCCCTTTTTACTGCTACACATAGATCAGATGACAGCTTCCTCCTCTATGGTGACATCTGTCACTGTATTAAGAATCTTCTCAGGTGTTTGGCTGCATTCAGGCAGACTTAAAAAGCCATCATCGCTACCCCCGTCCTCTGTAGAAAAGGGGCCCAAGAAACTCGCTTGCATAGGACCTGGAGCAGCAAGGTACACGCACACACCTGATCCCAGAGGCAGCACTCACAAATGTCTTGCTGAAAGGGCCTCAGAAGCAACAGCTTGTACTAACCTCTTTGTGCTTTTTACTTCCCCCTCTCTGCCAGGCCCAGCCTTTTAAGTACTAGATTTGTATCTATCACTTGTATTTTGGAAACAGTGACATAAGAGGAGACTAGAGCAGACAAAAGCTTTCTGCATCAGAACTTGAAATACAAAGTAAACAGACAGATGTCGAGACAGCAGCAGAGTACATACACTTGCTAGTTATTTGCACATCAAGAGAAATAGCTCCTTCCCTATGGTACTCACTGGGAACAGATCCCACTGCAATTTAAGACCTGAGTTCAGGATTCCAAGTTTACAAGCATCAACCCCTCCCCAGCTTTGGTTGTTTCAGTTGTCTTTCTCTGCCCCCAACCCTCTACAAAGTTAAAAAGCTATCCAGAAGTGCAGCCTGTACTCAGAGAGAAACTGTCACAGGACAAACACTGTCCTTCCAAGGAAGGGTGTTTCCATAACGTATGATTAGACACCCATGGCCACAGCACAGGGCTAGAGCCTCCTTGGCTTTCCTTGGAGAATCCAGGGCTGTTAGACCATCAAAATAGAAATGTTTAGGCACCACCTGACCCACAGACCATAACAGTGCAATCATACGCTCCACACTCAGGTGAGGATGCAGCTGCAAACAGCATTTCTGGTATATTTAAGAAAAAAAAAGTTATCTTTGTTTCATTGGAAGGAAACCCCAACCTGAAAGATTTCTAACTTTGGTAGCATACCACAGCAAGGTGGTTACTGAGGGCCTAAGGCCATCAGAGGGAAATTTTATTTGTCATATTTTATCTGATAAAAGGTTTATATCCTCATGCAATGAACTTAAGACAAACTACTGTCACCACTCTTAAATACACTGTCAGTGGGGAACTGAAACCATCTACTCCATCCTACTAGATCCATGCTGGTCACTAACCCCAGAATATTAATACTTTTGCTCTCTAAAAAAGATTTTCCTAGTTACAACAATGACAACAAGAAGATAACTTTAACTGGCTTCCATTTCTACCTAAGAGCTAACCAAGCAGGGCACAGCGATTCAGTCAGTGTGCAGCTCAGCAGGAGCATACTACACCATATGGAAGACACAAATACAGTGAATATGGGATCTCCAACTCACCTGTGGAAGATAAGGTGTGAAAGTTAAGAAGTGAGTAAAATGAATATGATAGATGTTCTCAGTTTTTAAAAGTCAGTAAGATACACCCCTTCATGTGATTACTACGCAACATGGTCTTTGTTATACTAAAGAGTCATAAAACCTGGGTGCTTAGCAGGCCCGTGTTGCTTATGCACGTTTATGGCGAGCTCTACTTGTGGAGTCTATGCCAAGCCTCCGAGTATGTTATCAGGAATGTTACCAGCTTTAGTCTGGAATGAACAGACATCTGACAGCTCCTGGGCAGTTCAGTTTGCCAGCAAAGCTCACTGAGCTCATATTTACTTCAAGACTTGCATTTTACTCTGCAGTTATGAGCTCCACAGCAAAGCTCATAGTACTTGCAGTAAAAAAAATAATAAAATAACTAAATTCCGTGGTCTGGAACTATTTTGTCAGCCAGAGCTTAAAAATTAAGAGACTAAGCGAGACTTCAGCATGGCTCAGTGGTTTGCTTTGAACGTGCTGGGTCCTGGAGAGGACACCATAAGCCACTCCAGCAATCTAGTTAGGACAGTCAAGGGCCTTCAGTGAATAAACAAACTTGTCCCTTCTCTCCCACATGCGCTCGTGAAAGAACATCCTCCACTTACACAGACTAACACAGTCTTACTGATAGAGGCAGCTCACTTGGCAGGGGCTACCACCACCTTCTGCACCCTGAGAGGAAGGGGATGCCCACCTGCCCACACGGGGATTTTGGGACAAAGACCACTGCCTGCTGTTGCCTGAGAAAAGACTTGTTAACAGTACCAAACCCTAACAGCACATCATCTAAATGTGGTAGGGAGTTCACACGTAGCTGGAGTACTCAGCTTCTCCTGTCCTTCTCTCAAGATCTGCAATTTCCTTGACTGTTCTTATTTTTATTTCTTTGAAAGCAGTAGAGGGAAAGGAAGCAACCCACACTGCTACGCAAAAGGCAAAGCAGGCTCATTTTGGCAAAGGAAAGTAACACTCACCAAGTACTTTACTAATCACTTGCTCACTAACTGTTATCCAAGACTTAAGAGAAGGCACATTACAACCCTAAAAATAGTCTGCAGCACTGCTCAGCCTTGGAAAGCCCTAGCCAGGGTCAGGGCAGTTAAGGATTTATTCCAAAACTCCCAAAGAGACAACTGGTCCTCTGAGTATACCACAAGAGGTACTCTGAAGAAAGGAGGGAAAAAAAACCCCACCCAAACAAACAAACAAAAAAAACCCCACATTGTTATCCAGCAGAAGAGAACTCAGAAGAAAGTTTCAAAAATCACTTATATTTACATCAGTATGCAGAAAAAAAAAAGTCATGAACCTTCATTATGAGAGCAGTAGACTCAGCCCAGACTGAAAAGAAGCAAGAACTGAGCGCTGTGCCTTCCAGCTGAAAACCTCAAGGCTGTTTATAGAACAGAGCTGCCACACTCTACAGGGCCTTCCCTCCAGCATGACAGAATCCATGCTTTGGATGATTTAAAAAAGTATGAAAAAAGGTTATTGCTACTCTGCCAAGGAAATAAGACAATCTACAGGAGAGAAAGAAAGTGCATTGCAAGTCTTCTCTAAAAAAACCCCACGAGCTTATGTAGCCACTATAGGCTATAGCTACCCAAGTACTAAAGGTGTACGAACAAGAGTCTCTAGCAATTCCTTCTTCATTCTAGCTTTCTTCCTGCAGCAATTCCTTTTCTTCCCTGTAAAGGCACTTTCTATATTCTATATCCTTACGCAGGGAAACACTTCCCATTTTCCATCCCAACAAACAGAACAGTCCCACAAATACACAACATTCAGAAGGAATTTTAATTAACAAAATGGTCCAGGAAAGGGAAGGGAGAACCCAAAAAAACAGGCCATTGCATTTGAAAGGTTGCATGTCAGTCACTAGGTATGCCTGCAAGCCCATGCACAGGAAACCATTTGGACCTTTGTCAGTGCAGAACTTGTCTCAGCTTCCAGAACCACTTCTCTACTCCTTCCTTATATAAGCTAAATATTATATACATATATAAAAAAAATACAAACTTGAGTTTGTTATAAAGTGGCTTCTCTCTCTCCCCCTCCTATGCTTGCTTGGCACATGAACGCATGCAAAGCTAGTAGGCTCCGAGGGCTGCACAAACAGCAGGTTTTGGCAACAAAAATATAAACACAGCTAAAATAGATAAGCAAGATTAAAAGCCACTGAATTGAAAACCATATATTTTTCCAATTGTATAGAATTAGGACTACAGCTATGACTTAAAACTGTAAGAGTCTGTCATCCTCTCTCCCAACTCATGTCAAAGTTCATAGCAGCATAACACGAGATTCCTCAAGAAACATCAAGCCAGTGTTCTCTGCTTCAGGAGTGAGTTCACAGGTCAAAGTTTAGTCTGTCCGAAGGATCATGGGGGGATGCTCACTGTCTTCATCCAATCTAAGGGAGTTGGTTTCATCTTCCAGGCAAGCTCCACCCACAGCACCCAGGTCATCAGTATAGGCTGGGGAGAAAGGAACAAGTAGTTGGGGGATCAGCAGCACAAACTAGGGCTTGGACCCAAAGTGAACGATTAGAGCTGAAGTACCAGACGCGACTTGCAACAGTTTCACTGCCACCTTATGTCTGCTTTTATCATGACCACGTGTCTCCAAGCCATGAGCAGTTTATGATCAAAATTAAAGTACTCTGCGTGTGTGCAACACATACTGGTGATTTGGGCAGGCTGACTTTTTTCTTACTCTCCACTCATGCATTAAAGCTGCATCTGCAGTGCAGGTGCTAAAGTGCAGACTGTCCCTCCTCTGCAGTTGAAGCACTCACCTGAGTGCCATACAAAGATGGTAAAAGCCCCACTGACTTGAAGAGCTGCAGCATTAACCAAGTTCTCATCCTCTTGATTTAACAGAGCAGTGAATCAGGCTAAAAGGTCACTGTTCCCATAAAGTAACAATAGGAGAACTTATCAAACTTGTTAAAAAAACACACAAAAAAGCCAAGGGGGGCTGTAATTCAGATTCTTTGCACAAGGTCTGGGCAGAACTTCTGTACAAAATGATTGTGTTAGGGTATCTCAAGAACCATTTAGGAAGTACTTCAACTATCGCTATAGTAATTGACCACAATTAGAGACAAAGTTCTCCCCAGAAGGTAGTAAAGATGAGTGATCCGTCTATAGGAGGCTACTGTAGATCACCAGTGCTTTTTTGCTGCTGCTCACCAACGCTCCACATCACTCACGCAGTTATGAAGAGCTCAGTGTGGAAGCAGACGAGCTCACGCAGCCATCTAGAATGAAGCAATATGCAGAGGTGCTCTCTGCCCCATTTCCAGCCTTCTCCTTACCATGCCTTGTGGGTGAGGAAGGCACATATGTACCTTTAGTCACAGCAGCACTGTATGCCTGCGCTACCAACGGCCGGTCATGGGATGCAGACTCTAAAATTTCATTGGCTGGCTCCATACTGCCATCGAGCCTAGGAAGCAGAGAGAGGTTAGCTGGAAAGGTGATCTACCTGGGCATAATATAGCTTTAGTTGACAGTTACAGAAGAATATCTCATTAGATGCGCAAGAGTAATATGTATACACATGCAACAGGAAGAACTGGGTCCCTCCATTCCAGAGGGCTGAAGAAGGCATTTGACAACACTTCATATTTGACAGTGAAGACTCATCGGTGACATGCTTGCCTCCGACATGGCATCAGGATCTAAATCCTAGTAGCTGGGGGTGGGGGAAGACCTAGAACAAGACTGTGGGATTAAAATAACCATTCTGATCAGCAACATTACAGATTCTCTGTTGAGCTCTGGCCACAACAGAAGCGGTTGCTTCATACATATATACTAGAAAACCCTCAGTGAAGGCATTAGAGCTTTTCAGAGATCAAGAACTTGATAAAAGCTTCCCTCTATGAGGCTTCATCTGCAAGTGAAACCAGAGGTCATACCTTAAAATGTTCAGACAGATGTATGATTTTTGACCAGTATCATAGATTGACCAAAGCTGCAAACCTGGATCATCATCAAAGAGTTATTTGCTTTAGTTCTATGATTGATCATGTAAGTAATCTGACTATATTTTCCTACCAAACCTTATTAAAAAACAACAGCGCCTTGTCACATTTTCCCTAAGTGTTCTACAGCACGCTACGGAACATAAGTTGGCTGGCCTATATGCAAGGAAGTTTAATGAGGGGTATTGGAGAGGGAATATAATAAGAAGCAGTAGAGAGAGAATACAGATAACTTCTTAAGCCAGACTGTCCCCTGTGAAGTCACAGTAACGTCTTTTTCTCGTGTCTGTAACCATTTATCGACGAAGAGGATGGTGTCAGTCGTTTCAAGTTCTTGTTTAAGTAACTCAACTCAAACTGCTAAGTAAGAGGAAACAGGATCACACAGCTAACAGCGATTGATCCTCTGCTGCAATCAGACAGTGTTAGGTTTCTGCTGGTAAAGTGGTGCTTAGTGTAGTAGAAACTAGGAAGGCAGGCTCAGGGGGATTCTGAAATTACTCATTCATGTCCCAGGTCCAGAAAAAGATTAGTTTAAAGAAATGAGCTGTTTCAAGTTAGACTTTTGCAGAACAAACTAAGTTTAAGAACATGCTGGATTTTGTGAGGAAATAAAATACAACAGCCCTCGGCTAACATGGACTTACTTGTGCTGCTTCATTAGTGTGCACTCTCCTCCTTCTTGGGGGTCTAGGTTGTACATATAGAGATACCCATCAGCAGCTCCCACCAATAAACGAGGGATTTTCTGGATTCTAGAAAGGTTTAGAGGAGAGAAACACATTAATAAGAACTTAAGAAAACACACTCTCCTCTCCCATGATTAAACCATCATTTTCCACACTCCTGCTCCTACACAGGGAACATTGTTAACAGTTAGACAGAGCGCCCAGGAAAGAACTATGCATAAAAGGTAAGGCATAACCACATTTTGGGGCTAACTGGATGCCACAGGAATCAAGCAACTTCTATATAAGCCAGTAAAACAGATTCAGAAGTTATCATCCTGTTGTCAAGCTTCATGCAACTCCAGAGACAAATATTCTAATGGGAAGTATTTACTTATTTCAGAAATGTCACAAGGCTTAATTATTGCTTAAAGGGTGCTTTGAGATCAGAGCAGTGAGAGTAAAGACATGAAGTCAATTTAGCATAAAAACTATACAACCTCCACAAAATAAGCTTACTGGTGCTCAGATTATTGCTGTGATAGCTGTGCCAAATGTGACCTGCCTTTGGTGAAGACAGAATAAAGATTAGATTCAGTCCTCAAAATTAACTTTAATGAACACTATTGCTGGCTTAGAGACAAGAATAATGTGAACTTGCTTTCAAAGACTTCTCTAATGGTTCGCCTGGATTGCCTAATTTTGCAATTTGCTAGAAAAACACACAGTACTCCTAGCACTAATGAAAGTAAATACAAGCTCATGGGTCTGTTCTCAACATTCTTCTTTCATACTTAAGACATCTTTAAACAACTCAAAAATAGTCTATTCTCATCCAAATATGATGCCTTTTCACAGACTGCGAGGTGTTAGCTCAAACACATTGCTCAAACTGGAAGAGGCTTTGAAATGATTCCAGGTGATCCACTGCTCTGCGCACTACCTGCTGTGCTGGAGCGAGCATACGTTCTACAGTGTCAGCCCCTCCGCGGCCCGACACGGCAACCCAGCGGAGAGGTGAATGCAGGCTCATCTTTACTCACGTGGCAAGTGCACAGATGTTTTTGTGCCCACAGAACGGCAGGCGGACTGTAGCAAAGGCTCTACCCTGGTTGAACATTTCTGTTACTTGAGAGGGCAGATAGCTTGTTGAAGCCATCAGCACTTTTCCGAAGTAACCTGTCCAGGTTGTAGGCTCTTCCTGAGGTCTACAAGTCAGAAAAGAGTGATTGAGTTTGCCTTCACATTAGAGAAAAAAGTGTGTAAAGACTCTGAAACATCTTTATTTTTAAAGATATTAAGCAGCTAGTTATTTCTGAAGAGAAACAAGTAACAGCCCCAAGAAGTCCGGTGCACTCCATTTATGCTACAGGGCACAATGTGTCCTACAATACCCTCAGTTTGTTATTTAAGCATGTCTGATTGAACTGATACTTCTGCTTATAAAACGGCATTTTGTAAGGTTCATTACACAACAGAGAGATCTACTGGGAAGTGCTACACTTCCCGATTTTATTTGCCTGTTTATCACTAAGCAAATAATTGTTTCTAACAACTTCCGCAGAAATGTAAGTTAGACTGTCCTCCCAAATCATAAATAGAAACATTTTACAACTTGGTGCCTTTTAAAGCCCTATAGGCAGCTGGGAGGCATTGCTGAGACAGCTCTTCCCATATGGATGTCAGAAGAGGTGAAATACAAATGTAACTGAAAATGTTAAGGCTGCTCCACATTCCTCTGCCTCTGTTCACCAGGAGAACAGTACACGGCTCAGCTACAGCTGCCGATTCACCAGTGACTTCTTACGGCCTTTACAGAAGTGTTCAAATGAAGTTTGTCCACACTTTGGAGAACTCATCCTGTGGAGTATCATCAGTTTTAAAGCCTTTTCCTCGAAAAAAAATCTAAGAAAAATCTCTGAAACCTACTTTTCTTTCACAGTCTCAAGTTTGAAGATATGCACCGTCTCTGTGTTACTGGACGCAGACAGAAACATGCCATCCATGCTGAAAGCCAATGAACAGATGCTCACACACCTAGGAAAAAAAGGAAGAAAAACAACGAAGCATTATTTTTGGCATTCCAGTACCGTATCGATTGGTGTAAGAAGAAAGCTAGTGTTAACTAACTCATAGGAATTGACTTAAATGAGAATATTACTTCTCCGCTTTGGTAGGTAAGAGCCTTTCTCCACATTTACCATTAAGGAGCTCCATAACGTTCACACGAGCTGTACTGTGAGAGCTGGGAGGAACTGCAGCTGCATGGTAGACTCACCTGCTCTTCTCCTGTCAGTGACTGCAGGTGACTCACAATTAAGCCGAAGTATTTGGCTTAATTAATAATTATGCAAATTTCTCAGTCACCACTGCTTTGCAAATAAGAAAAAAAGGACATTTCCATAATAAGCACTCTGAAATCAGATATCTTCCTAAAAGCACTTCAAGAGCAAGATCCCCATTAAAGATGTTCAACTCTGATGTATACCAGACATGGGCATCAATTAGTAACAATCTGAACTCAGCCTTACCTCTGGTATAAAGTACAGTAGAACTACAGAGTTACTACTACCACAAATCAGAGTACCATTTCACAATGGCTATCAATGATCACTGCACTAGAAGGATTTAGAAGAGAGTGAGAGTATTAAATATACTGCCTTCAACTGCCATAAGAATACAGTATCTCTTACAAAAGCTGACCCACTTTAAAATTCCCTCACCAATACATTTTTAAAAGACAAGAGGGAGTACAATCCTGACAGGACTGATTTGTAGAATAGTCAAGTCCAAAGGAGTGAAACTGGAAGACATTCAAGCTAAAACTGTTGTAAGCATACAGGTAGAGACGAATGAAGATGAGAACACGCAAAAATCTGGATGCCAGCTCAATTGCAGAACAAACTTGAAGATCTACCGTAAGAAATGTGCTTCAGATAATTAGCCCAGTTGAACTTTACCTCTTCACTCCCCTTCGGAATTCAAATAGTTTCTGTCCCTCTGGAATGGAAAACACTCTTATTACTGTCCCCTGTAACGAAAAAAAATTTTCATTTCAAGTTTGTTCATTGTGTATTAGCTCTAGCGAGCAGAGTACAACTACAAGCAGCAAACCATTATGCTGTTAATGCACACCACATATTAGTATGAAATATTTATGGAGCTTGTTCGTAGGATGTGTTTAAAGAGAAACAATGAGAGGTGGCAGCTACTAATGTAGAGAACGAGCTATGCATCAAGAACAGCCCCCCTTCTTATCATATTTGATCATGAAAATGAGTGCACTAGACAAGTACAATCACCTGGATGTCTTTGTGACTTTATCAGAAGCAGTTACACCTTTATATTCTAAGCTGATTACTCAAAGATCAGAGGCTTCAGACTGATTTACACAATTTAGATGGACAATTTATCATCACGTGCCATAGACTAGCAAGACACTTCTCTATTCTGACTTTAACTGTCTTGTTTTCATCAGGAAGACAGCATCAAAACAAGATTATTAATTTCTAAGTAGTATCCTGCACCAAAGGGAGACACGCTTAGAGAACTGCCCCGATTACAGGCAGATTAAAATGTGTTTAAATAAATAACCATATTATCCAACATTTCACAGCACGGAAAATACCATTAACAGTTCTTAACTTAGATTTGCCATTAAAACTGTAAACCTTCTCTTTTGGCACTTGTGCTTGAAATTGTGCACGCTTAAACTTACTTAAAATGCTTAGAAACAAATTTCATTTTAATCACTGTCAGCAAGTCAATAAAAAGCCACCTTACCTTTTCTGATGCAGTGGCAAGTTTAGTACCACTTGCATCAAATGCCAAAGCAGCCAAGGGACTATCATGAGCTGGGATCATATTAGCAGCTCTCTGCAGGAGTGAATCAATAAAATACAACCTTAGTAGAGTACAGGTTAAAAGCTACATGTTTGCAGTGTAAGACTGCATATTTAAGAGCATTCAAGTCAAATACGGGTCTTGCTTTACAGACAACAGCTTCAATATTTGTTTCAGTAACTGTCAAGTACATAATTATCACTGAAGCATGTGCATATAGAGTACAAGCAGTAGAAGGATACTTGAAAGACAATTCAAATAAAAATGACTTTACTCCACCCATTTGCCCAACTCTACTTATCAAATCTAATATTAGCGCCTGTATTTTCTTTGCCAACTTTCTGTGAAGTCTAGCTCTAAGAGATACTGCAAACTGATGGAGAGGAACCTGACTGAGTGTCCTAGTAACTCCTCCCTGAGCAAGTTGAATCATTTCCAAAAACTGCATCTTCAGCAGTGGAAACAGCATTCACAGAGATCCTTACCAGATTGATGGTGTCAAAGACCTGTACTTCTCCAATAGTGGCACTTCCTGGATAGGCCAGGTAGCAGTTATCATTGTTTATCGATAAAGCACACAACCCTAGAAGGGGTGCAGAAACACAATTAGAAAGAGGTGAATTCCAAGACTTACACAGCAAAACTTGCTGATTCTGCATTTGAATACTACGGAGACAACTCAAGTTATCCTTGGAAGGTATCAACAGGAACAGAACAAGGATGAATAATCTCAACTTGCAACATGTATCAACTATTCAACACAAATTAAAGTTTAATATTAAGTAGGAAAGGAAGAATACTGAGAGCTACAGTAAATGCTTAAGCAGTAGAATCTCCCACATCTGCCATGACTTCCAAAACATTAACCTGACAAAACCTTTAACTATTACCAAGTGCTGGAAAAATCCAGTGTGTATCTCTGCTACTTCTAAGATTTCAACACTGCCACTCTAGGAGACTAAGATACTGGGAAAACATGGTTTAAGGCAGTCTGCTATTTGTTCTCAAAAACTTCACCTGCAATAAACGGGTAGGCTTTAAGACAACATTCATGTATTTAATAGTTACTTTTATTTGAAAGTGGAATTAACAACGCTACGGTAGGAAATATCATACACTGACACAAAGTGTACTTTTCAGAGTTATGCTAGCTTCTAACATACCTACCTGCAGGATTGGGAGGCGTCTCCCTGATTGTATGTAATACCTTCATGTCTCTTATGTTGTGTATATAAAGAGACTCTTCCAGACATACTATCAGCCTCTAAACATGGGAAAAGAGGATGAAAAGCTGATAAACTGGGTATTAGTTTACCAATCCTAAAAAAACTGTATCCCAAAATGCAGTAGGTACCCTCCAATAGAGAAAAGGTCACACCCACCTGATGGGAAGAAATAAGAATCTGACAGAAGATAACACAAGATACACCTCTTGACAAGGCTTCAACAGCGCAATACTATACTCAGGCACTTGAGCTGACCAGTGCACTTCTCTCAACCATGCTAGCGCAAACTGATTTAAGTGAAAATGATTTACACTACTAGTTTAAGTCAGCAAACCACAAACCTTCATTTAAAGCTCTTTAATTTTTCTTCCATACCTGCCCTTATTTCCCCTCCCCCGCACAAAAGGCCAATTCACATGTGGAAATAATTTTCAGCTTTGGCTAAACAGAAGAAAACATGCAAGACTTTAACCATTTATAGAGCCTATTACTTACTCATTGTCATATGAGAGGCTTTTTTTTTTTTAAAAAAAAAAACCCTTAAGGTAAGTCCTTCAACATCTCATTTACACTTTTGTAGACTACATCTGGATGACTAACAAGATGTTTCTCATTTAATGCTACCTCACTATGCCAGAAATCAAATCAGCCACTGTTTCCCTTATGATTTTAAGCAAGAATCCCATCCTCCCACACCTGATGTTTGGGGGCAGGAATAGACACTAAAAAGATTTTTCTTCTTCAGATGCCATTTTCTCTACTTTGAGCAAGCTGGCTGAAGACAGAGAAATCTGTATTTCCAGAAAAGCCTACTAATGATTTAGCAATACAGCAAACTACAGTTTCAAGTACTTAACTGAAAAATTTCACCAGTTCAGTGGTTTATTTTTTTGAAAGAATTCAGCAGACTGTATTTAACAACATCAGAAGTGAGTAGATGACAACTTTAAGTTTATGCCTGAACAGAAACTGTCAGTTTCATGTACTTTCACATTTAGGATCACAGGATGATTGATACTGGGAGGGACTTCAGGAGGTCTCTAGTCTCGACTTCCCACTCAAAGCATGCCCAGCTTACTCGGGGCATTTTCCTAATTAAACACATAAACATAGAACCAAAAATACTTAACTGAATATGAGTACTGAGATGCCATACAGAAGCTACAGTTAGAAAAGTGCAAGTTAATTTCAAATAGCAATTCTGTCACCAAAGGAAGAGACAGTCAGCAAAGCAAGTGCCAGAATAAGATTCACAACCGCTTCCAGTGTTTTCACCCAACCAAAATTACTACTCACCTGTCTATTGAGTTTGACAGCCAAGATGGTGTTGGAGTAACTGTAGTTGCAAATCTCTGTCCCCTTCTTAAAGTGACAAACTTTCAGCTTGCGTGGAGCTTTAAGGCTTACTATGGCCACCAGACTACTGGAGAACAGCCTCTCCACAATGCACACATCTTCTGTGTCAGCTGAGGAATCACAGTAATGAGGGAAAAATAGAGAGGGAGATTTTAGGGAAGACGAATGATGCACATCAACAGGAAATACTGTCTTAGAAAATACAGTCTAAGACCACGAACATTCTACAACAGCAGCTCAGAGTCAAAGTGGGATGCAGGACAGGTTTTTCAAAGCAGAAAGGCTGCACAGTGAATGCTCATTTACAAGTATTTCCTCCCCCACCCCAAGGTGTCATGCAAGTTTATGCTTCAGAACAGAGCACCTACTCCTCCCTGCCCAAGATCTAATAGAAAAAAAAATCCCAGATGCAAACCCCAGCAAATTGTCAAATTCCAAAATTTTAGTCTTCCCTCATCTCTGCAGAAATCTAGGAAAGCAAAGGGGTTTTTTTTTATGGTTTTGGGCATTTTTTTTTGTGTGTGGTTTTGTTTTTAAAGTTTATTATGCATAGAAGGGCTTTTGATGACCAAAAACTTTGGAGTTTCTGCACACCTCTCCACGAGGAGCTGTTATTGTACTTAAAGAAGCCGGTAAACTCATTTGCTTTAAGACTGCTTCAGCCACTGATCACATATACCATCTTCTACCTGACAGTCCCTAAAAACAACGTGCACAGGAATCACAGAAGCCCAGCATGTATGCGTATAGCCATGAAACGGCGTTTTGACAAGTGTTCTATCGTGGAAGCGCAGAAGGCAAAGGAGGAGGAACAAAAGTAACCATTCAAAATGTGGGGAAGACAGCAGGAGGGAGGAATGACCAGGATCTCTGGCAAAGAAGCACTTTCAAAGCTTTTGATTATAGTACAGTATCAGACCAAGCTGGTACGAGTTCAAGTCCCACCACCAGTTACCCTGGCATGTGTGTTTCCCCCTCCCATCTCCTGAAGCTCCCCTCCAAAAGCCCCAGAGACACAGGGGACAGTTTTCACAGCAGAAGAAACCTGGAGAGAATTTTACCATTCTCTGCAGCTCTTCTACAGCTACCACCTACACTGGCTCTTCCATTACAGAACTGAATCAAGACAAGTGACTTGAGCCTTTGGTCTTGATCCACTGAAACAACCAAATTTTTCAGAAGTCAGTATCTGGATTAGCTCAATGCTTAATGCATTCCAAACTGTAAAACTGCCAGGGAAAAAAAGGGGAAAAAAAAAAAAGAACCAAATTTATTTTTGAAGGCTTCTGTTTTGGCTAAGGGACACATTAATTAATTAATTGGCGCTGTTCTCATCACCAATGACAGAAATCCCCTGAAAAAGAATTCTTTCCAACATTCTCAGCATATGACACTGTCAGCATTGTGCAACATGTCTGCTTTGAAAGTGCTTTTTCTGGGCAGTTATTTCAAGAAGAACAGAACAGAAAATATTTAATGCTTTACATTCTTGTGAGAGAGAAAGAAATAACCTCCTTAAGGAAAAGGAGCAAGTTTATACTAAGCATTTTCTGTATGCTATGCAACACAATTGACTTATCTAAATCTCATATTTAATAAGGTGCTTTTCCAGGAAGACAAAACAGCTCACAGAGGCTTTGAAAATTCAATTTCCTCATACACCAGGGATAATGCATTTTAGCAATGCTGTTGTTTTCAAGGAATTGTTCTCCATTTTCCTGATGCCACACACAACATGAAAAAAAAACCCACAAAAGTTTGCTTCAATAAGTTTATGCAGACTTTCAAATGCAGAGGTCCATGTTCCTTGAATCAGATTAGTAACATAAAAAATTCTCAACTATTTTACAGTATATGTTATCAGCTTTCCATCTAAGCCTGAAGTCCTCCATAGCGATGGCATCCTTTTACAAAAGTCAGAAGACCAGCAGAGACTGGGAATTCTTACTCTCCCAAGCAGGCAGGAGAACTGGTATTTCAGAGGAGGAACAGCAGCAGAGATACAGACAGAAAGAGTGCTGTCCTATGCTGCACAGATGGGAAGTGTAGGCAGCAGGCAAGGCACACAGGGAAGAGCACTATCAAGAACTAAGCAGTCACAGACAGAAGAAAAAAACTTTCAACAAGAAAAACATTTAGAAGGTATAGACAATCCTTCAGTCTCATCATAAAAAGACTTACTATAACACAGATAGTTACCTTAGAGAAAGGCTTTGTGACAGACTTTTAATTAAATTCACTTTAAAAATAGAGGACGCACCTCTGTTCCTTTGTCTTCCCCTAACAGGAGGAAGTGATAAAATCTCTTCACAGCTGCCAAATCATGTATGCTTCCTAAGAAGCAACCATTCAAGTACAGCACCAGGCTATACTGCACATCCTACACACAGCTGACCTGAATTAATCATGTTTAGAAGCACTAGTTAAGCCCTATAGCAATGCTGTTAATCACAGGTGTTTTCTATTTTTTATTTCTCCTTTACACTACAAAAGTCAGCATTGCCAGGAACTCAGATTCAAAATACAGTAAGAACAAAAAGAACTGCAAAACGATTTCAGTATCAGCAGTGAGGGAAGAACAAGCAAACACATAACAAGACTACGGTTTCATAAACACAAGCATGTAGCATCACAGAAAAGAACTGGTTAGAACCAGCTAGATTATGATCAGCTGTGCTTTTATTCAATTTTCAATCCAAGAACATGAAGCATGTTTAAGCATTCATTAAGCCTTAAAGCCCCTCCAATCTAATACTTATTTTTACAGGGGGATCAACTGAGCACGGCAATTTGTACTGAGTCTCAGTAGAAGTCAGTGATGGGAGCAGACACAGAAACCTCCCATTCTTTTCAGTTGTTTTCTCAAACACAAGACAGCTGGGGCATGTTTTGTAGTTTACTTTAGACACCTACACAAGAACTGGCAGATTAATCTTACACAAGAGAGGGAGAGGTCCTTAAAAGCACTACTCAAAACAACAAGTCTTCAGACCTACTTAAACTGGACTGGGAGGCAGAAGGCACATGTCTGGGAGGCCTCAAGATACCTTTCATTGTGGAAAGGAGGTACCCAATACATAGGAAGCCCTCCACCTCCGTATCAAATTTTAAACGGGCACAGTTTGCAAGCTCAAGACTGAACATTATTTAACTGCATACAAAAAAATGATGATCTCAAATATTTAGACCTGCTGCAGGCACTACATGCCCTACGACCAAAGGTCAAGACAGGCTGGCTTATGGAGGTCAAACCATCAAGTTTTCTACTAATATTACCTCACACACTGAGCTCTGTATTTACAGACTTAACACTCATGGAAAAAAGCCTTAAAATATCAAAAAGAGGTTAAGCCAACACAGGCATCCCAGAACAGTTTGAAGGCAAGACTGGAATCGGCAGGTCTAAATCCCCAAACCAGCTGCTTTATCGGTTTATTGCAAGATTTTGAGCAAGGCACTTATCTAATCTGTACTTTTTCTTTCAAGGACCACCCAGAAGAAGCAGTCTTACAAAGTTCAGTTCAGTCTCTCTCAATATGTTTATTCAGTGTCTTGTGTAACAGGGAGTCATCTTCACTGAGTCTCCTGGGTGGTATCAGGCCAGATACTGTAAGTGCCTAACATACTGCAGAGGTCAGGTACCTAAACTCAACGGCATAAAATGGAATTCAAGCCACTGATTAACCAGTACAACCAGACCATGACTCAAACAGGCAGATATAGCTGCAACACAATTTAACCTGACCACAGGTGCCTAATTTGAACTTCACAATTACTTTTCTCCATTGACTCTGTACAGAAACAGACTGCCACCACAGATAATAAGTGATCTGAATCACACACCATTTTCAAAATTTAAGATGCCACAGGGTCAGGTCACTTAGGGAATGGAGTCTGAAGACAACCCTGTTGCGTAGCATGGTACACCAGGATGCTACTACAAATGCTGACATCATAGCTATTGGTACCATCTGTTCACACGGAGCTTACATGAAAGCAAGGATACTCACGCATAGCATTCATAGTTCACTTATTAGCACCTCAAAAAAGGGAGGTCTATGAAGCGCTGGCAAAACAGGGGATACCACTTATCCCCATGCTTCCCTCCATCTCATATCCTACTCAACCGTGACCAGTATTGAGAAGTTATGGGAATTTTGGATTATTCACCATTTTGTATGAGTAAACTGGCAGCTATCGTGTTAAAGCATTTTTCAAATAGAAAATGCTAGGATTAAAGATAAGCAAGACTTTGCTTTCTTATTTGATAAAGGTATTATTAGTGGTTGCCTGTCCCAACAGCCAGTCTAAAGACCCAAAAGACACTCTCACACCAGTAATTTTTTTTTCTTTATGCCCAGCTGCTACATAACCTGGCCACTGGACATAAAATTAGAAAAGCAAAGAGTTCTACTCATAGCTAAACCAAATTTCACAACATACCAGCTAAATTGAAATACAGAACACTGATAAACAGTTTTACCCTGCCAGCAATCAATTTTTCTGTATTTGTGTGATATTTCATCATACACTTAAGGATCCTCTTATGTCAAACCACCTGTGAAAAAATGAAACATGTCTTATTCTTCCCAAATTATGCCAACTGGGGGGATAAAAAAAAAGAAATAAAGAAGATACTCACTGCATTCATAGATCTGCTCTAATTTGTCCACAGAAGAAAGAGAGAAGAATTTGTAGCCTGATTTACTGCCAACTGCAAGGGATCTGAAAAAGAAACAAGCCAGTCAGGAACATAAACTAAATCAGCTGTGATTACACTTGGACAGATTCTTACCCTATTCTAAAACTCCAGTTGGGTTAGCTCAGCAAGAAAAGCGATAAAAAGCTTGCCTGAAAAAGCCGTGATAGATACAGCCAGCTTCCTCGACTCTGAAAAGGCGAAATAGCTTCAGAATTACCCCAGGTGTGGGATCCTGCTTCACGTTTTATGAAATGAGAGTTCACAGCTTAATGTAAGCCTACTGTCCAATTCATACTGGTGACTTCTCCACACAACCTAAAAGCTTTAGTGTGGAGGAGAGATGATGACTTGAATAATGTAATACAAACCAATTACATCATTGCCTCATCATTAGAGGTGACCTCCAAGACCTTTTAAACTGGGCTATCTAGGGATTTTTTTCCTCTTTATACTGCAACCTTGCCCAACCACCCCAAAAGAGCTTTCATATTAAAAAAAATAAAAAGGAATTAAAGACCGCCAACTCTGATTTTCTCCCATTTTATTTGATGATATTCTAGCACCTCCAGAGAACATTGTTAGGTCTCAGTCTTACAAATACTCATGCCGAATCTTTGATCAGAGGCACCCTCTTAAAAATGCTAGTCACTGATGTTGAACAGATTTTAACAATAGTAGAACATTAAAAAACTGACTACAAACCCTTCTTTCCCCCATTACTCAATTTTCACACTTAGCTCACAGACCATTTAATTGCTTTTCCAGTCAAAGACTGGTCTTAAATTTTAAGCTAGAAAAACCTTTAGGCTTGTCTTGCAGGTCTTTACACATCAAGACAGCAGACAATGGCACATTTTTACATTCCCCTCCCCATGTGCAGGATGACTTTATGCCACAAAAAGAAAATTAACAGTCAATACAGTTGTGCAGAAGTGTATTAGTATGCTTATAGTTCATATATTTCTTACTGCCAGGACACAAGGAGAAAACCTAATTAAATTCCAGTAAAATGTATTTTGATATGCCAAACTGTGCAAATCATTCAAGACAAAGCTCAAACCCAACCCTGCCAGTCACCCTGCAAAATGCCCTTCTGAACTCAGCACGATGACTCTCTCAGATGCACTAATCATTAGTTCTGCATTTAGAATACAATACAGATTCCTAGATTTCTTGCTCTTTCTATAGTTTCCTCTCATAGCTCCAAAGCAAGCCCTTTTTTAAACTTGAGGGTACCCAGAAGATTAAAAATTGTTCCTCAAATGGCTTACCCTCCAAAATTAAGATTCCCCAAACACAAAATCAGCTTCTGTATGATGGTATGACCTTCTCTTCTAGAAAAATATACAACGGCCACAGTCTGATTAAGTAGTTATATTTAAGAAGGTATACATCTTCAAATTAAAATACGCACCACCAGGACAGAGAAGTAAGCCTCCCCAGATTCAGTAACAAATACATTAAAAAAGGGTATTAGGCATAGAGACAGAGAAGCAATTGTAAAGCAAAATTTTGTTGCTGCTTCTCTAAGTCACCTTAGAAATACTGAACTTAGTTTTACTTCACACAAAATCGGTATGTTCAGCAGACTGTATCTGATTAGTCAAAGACATTTCAGTGTTTTTCCTCAACTACTTTTGTACAACTCAATGAAAATCCAAGTTCTATGAAAAAATATGAAACTGTAATTTAGGAAAAAAAAAGTAATGAGTTAGCTTTTGTTAGATCACCTACTGCTTCCCTCAAAAGAAAGTTTAACAAAGAATGACATTAAAACTGTCACTTCAAAGGTAAACAAGCACTCAACCGAGTTAAAAATAAAGTGAGTCACAAGACTCCTTGCAGTGTAAATGATGTACAAGAGACACAGGATGATTTCCTCACAGAGAATTCCATGTAGTAGCTATCTGTGAGCGTATTACTAAGCAGAATTGATTCCTGTATTGTACCTACAGCTTTGAATATTGAATATTGGTGTATCACTGTTTTACTGACAGTATCACTGAAACCAATGAGGAAGCCCATTTTTCTTGTCCTACCGACTATCTATATCTCATTTAAATAAGCTTAAATGGCAAAAGCTAGTTGTATACATGATAAAAATCATTAGATTGAGTGGAAGCCAAAATGAAGAAGCACAGAATGGACCTTTCCATCCATGGCAACTGCTTTTTTTTTTTTTCCCTTCTTCTTTCTTTCAAGATCAAGGTAATGAAGTCACAATCTGTTTACACAGAACAGTTCAAGTCAGTGTAATTAAACCCATTTCAGTATACAAGCATAAGTGCAAAACAACCCATTTTTCTTCTAGAACAGCACTCTTGGTTTCAGAGGGCTTCTTTTATTTTTTTAATATACTCTCAAATTACTTCTTATGAAACTGCTGGAAAAAGGCTTTTTATATGTAATAAGAGAACTCGCTAGGCTGAGTTATACCAGCATAATCACAACGATTTAAATCCCCCATCTTCCCCTGCACTGATATTACACTTAAGCCCTTAAGACAGCTGATAGCTATCTGAATGACCAAATCCACAAAACAAGTATATAGCCAAAATTACCTCACCTCCAAAAAAATGTATAACCATATGGGGAGGAAATATGATCAATAAGCCATTCAATTATTGCTCAAATAGACAGTGGCCAACAAGAAGCCACTGTAGTTTATCAGAAGCTCCTTTAACAACATGGGTGTTATGCTTTATTATCACCAATTTTCAGAAGCTGATGAGAGACTGAAATTGAAAATAAAATATCCAAAAAACCTGCCTTTTTTCTTCTAACATTATGCTACACGCAGATGTTTTTTAGCTCTATTATGTGCAGTCTCTATTACATACCTTAGATTGTAGACTTTGAGCTATTTCATCATGAAGGTTGTCTACTCAGTACAAAATTACCAATATAGCCATGATTTATGAAACTGTGCTTACCCACTTTTTTCCAAAGATAATACTGTAGTCTGATCCAACACTACATACATCTTGAGCGTATTTTCAAGAGTGGCTGTCATAAATAATTAAAACTAACCTCATCAAGTAAACAGTGTTGGAAGATATTTCACACACTCATTTCAAGATGCTGACATTCACTGTAAGCACACTCACCTAGAGTGGGAAATCAGTTGGTCCAATCTCTCTGACTCCTTAGAAACAAGTTTTTTCAGGTGGGTTAGAATCATACAGGCTTTCTTTTCCTTCTTTAATATACACACAGAAGGAAGAAAACCAGTTTTTCCCTTTCTGTATCATAAAGGACCTTAACTATTAATCAGAAATATTCTACATCAATCAGAAAGATCCTGCTACGGGCAGCTCTCTCAAAGATTAAAACCAACTGCAGTATAAACAACTACAGAAGTCATTACTATTTTAAATAACTGGTTAATAGAACCTACTTTCATTAGATACAGTCTCATTATACTAATGCTTCACCTTATTTCAAAAGCAATGTAAATTTCCAAAGACAAAACATCTGTGAACAAAGGCTTATGATGAAGAAGGGATTTTTTTTTTTAGATTTAGTATTAGTATTTAGATTTAGATTAGTATTAAAAGAAAAATCAATAAAACCACATAAAGCAAAGTAAGTTTCCTTAGTAATTATATTCTTATTTTCCCCTCCTAAGTATCTGCTGAAACCAAAGTTATAACATCTTATGGACATGTCTTAATAGAAAGGTCCAGAATGTCATTATTTTGGGCAAGAGCTAGATACAGAAACTTGTATGTTCAACATTTGTCAGCAACACTCCGACAACTCACAAGACTTTCCCATTGTTCTTATATTAAAAGAAAACCAACACAAAGTTAAATCTGCTATAGCAAAGACCACACTTGCTCATCACTTAAAATGCAGCCGCAGGCTGGGACAACAGGAAGTTCTTAATCCAAGCAAACACAACTACTCGCAGGCCAAATTCCTGTCCAAATTGTCAAACACCGAGGAACTGCTCCTCTGGCAAGCCCACCCCAGCTGCCATCTCCACTGCAACAACAGCAAGTACCACAACATACAATTGCGTCTCATCTCTCAGCGATCTTCCCTGAGCGCAAGAGTTACATGATTATGCTTCCTTCCTTTTTTTTTTTTTTTTTGTGTGTGTGTTTAGCATTAAAGCCTCCTTGGAATAAAAAGCTCTCCTGTCCTCAAGGATCACGGGTGAATGACACCTGAACCTCAGAGAAACGAAGGCTGAGGAGCGAATGCCCAGCACCTAACCCTTGTTCTTACCACCACAAGCAGTTTACTAGAGATCCAAACGTCGCATAGAAAGGGAACCAGAATACAGCTTCTGCAACATGGAGCATGCTATACAAATTTAGAGCTATAATCTTTTGCTCAGAGCAGAGAATAAAACTGATTTACTTGGAGAAAAAAAGGGCAGAATTAAATCAAAAAGAACAGATATATGGACTGATACCTGTTACATGTAACTCCATACGCAAATGAAAGCGGAGACTAAAGACAACCCTGCAAGTAAGGCATACACCAGTGTTTTCATTACAGGTCCAAACGCAAGGCTTCCTTTTGTCCTTTCATCAGCAGTCTGTTTTCAAAACTACAGTGACTATTTTGTTTCCAAATGCTGTCACGTGATTACTTATTTTTAAAAAGGCGACTAAAACTTCTCTACAGTCTGTTGACTTGCATTATTTCACAAGCAGGTTCTTTTGGTTTCTTTTTTTATTTCACAAGCAGGTTCTTTTGGTTTCTTTTTTTTTTTTTGGTGGGGTAGGAGTGTTTTTAGTAAACGACAATATTAACTTATGGTGTTCAGATTAAAGTTCTTCCAAAGCATTTCTCTGTAAATATTTGTGTAACAGTTTAAATACTGAAATTTTTACCTATTTTATAGATATAGATTTTGAGATCCTGAAGTTATGTTTTGCCTAAAAAGCCACAAATTTCTATTATATTATGCCTTTCCCTTATGGGTTTTAAGGCTTGTATGAGTCTGTGAGGAGACTTTAATTTTTCATAAGTGTATCTGTGCTCAGTTTTAGTAGTTCTCCCAGAAGTAATACACAGAGCACTTGGATTTAAGTGGTACTTCTTACCACATGATCGAGATTTAGAACTGCTAAAACCTACCTAGCACTGAGATCACCCACAAGCTTCTGCTGCACGGTTTTGCTAGGACATCTGAGTTCTGATCAGTTACTTCACTTTCATCTGCAGGCTGGAGCTTCTGCCTCAATCAGAGAACGCCAGTCATGCTGAGTTGTGCAATGATTGATTCACTGGGGAAAAGGGCTAGGTCCAAAACAAGCACACCAACATCTTCTGAAAATTACCTTCTCCATGTTTTTACTTAATGAAAACATATTATATCAAAAGAGAAGCCACAAACCAACCACTTCTGCTGCATTATAGGTGGAGTATTTTCAGGCAGAGTTCCAATCCCAGCCAATAATTCAAAACTCTCACATAAATAAAGCTTAGGGCAATATGGAATAAAAAGGCAAGACAACACTTGCAATAACATACATACTATTCCAAAAGACAGTATCACCACATACAGTACCCACAAATGAACGTTAAAAAACCCAGAAGTTAAGACTGGGAAAAACAAACAACTAGAAGCAAGATAGAGGATACCTGCTTCACCCACCAGGGACTGCCACAAATGGGAAAAGCAACATGGACTTTTATGTGGACAAATTCTTCTAACTACCAGCAATCAAATTTCC
This sequence comes from Falco naumanni, assembly GCF_017639655.2. Lineage (NCBI taxonomy): Eukaryota > Metazoa > Chordata > Aves > Falconiformes > Falconidae > Falco > Falco naumanni. The sequence goes on along the minus strand of NC_054057.1, from coordinate 84,057,609 downwards.
CAAGACTAAAAACCATCATGAAGCTCATCTCCTTTTCCTACAGGAAACAATAATTATCAACCCTTCATAAAGCCTAGGAAAAGTTAGCCTCATACCTATTTTTACCAGCACCTAGCCTTTTCCTAATACAAGGCAATTGGCTCTGCTGCCTAGGCAAGCGAAGTACATTTGAGCAAGAGTGGAACTGGCACCTTGTTAAGTTGAAGGTAAAAGCTTTAAATGCAGTAACAGCAATGCACTCATGTAATTTATTTTCCAGTTTTGTTTGTCAGCGATTTTTCTAATTACCGAAGCACGCCTTAAAACATGATGTGAACTTTACTGACTGGGAAGATGTAAACAAAGCTTGTCTTTCATATACTGGCTGAAAGAATATGCATTTGTTTACCTTGCATGTCTGGAGAAGGACTGCAGTTATTTGTAATATAAGTTGAAAATAAGTAAGCTTTCTGAGGCCTAGCATGGGAAGGTGTAATTCATTTCTGCCGAGTTCTTTTCAGCTCACTCTCAGCCTGGTAAACAGTGATCTAGATATATAGAACAGTATACTAATAAACTCGGAGAGCTGACTTCTTGTTTCTCTACTCAAACAAGAAAATAAGAGAGATCAGAGGTGGGGAAAAAGAAAAAATACTTTAAAAAAATCAGATACATTTCAGTTTAAAGAACTTACACAACCACTAAATTCTACTCAGTTTGAGAACTGGAATGCAACTTGGTTGTTTGGGTCACTTACCACATCAGAGAAGTATTTTAGTAAGAAGCTGCTCAAAGACATCTGCAAGACTGGTTTTATACTTACTACTTTTCTTCAAGACTCTATTAGAAAGAAGGAATACTTATTCAACATCATCCAACCATCTCATTTGTCTTAAAGTAAGTGGCCGTTTAAATTATTTTCAATTTTGAGACAAAAATATGAAAAGGAGCCTTTTTATATTTATGTAGTTTCTATAATGGGTATCTATAAATGCAAAAATATTCCAAAATTAAACAAAATACCTAGTATCCCAAGACTTCAAACTGCAGAGATATATGGGTCTGAATAACATAAAAAGATACATCACCAAAATTCTTGTCAGCTAATCTCAAGGTGCTTTACATATTTAATTATTACTAAAATATATATATATTCATCTACCTGTACAACAGACATTAGAATGCTGAATATAATAAAAAAACAACCAAAGCCAAATTCAACTGAGACACAGAAACTGAAGAATACTTTTTGGATATTTATGAAAATGGAAGGAGAAAAGTAGCAAAGTTGCATACACAGATGAGGAAAGAAATCACTAGACAGTTGCTGTCCTCCCTCAAAGTTAAAAAGGAATCACACTTTACTCTTGATTTCAAGATACACAAACCAAACAATATTACATTTTCTTTCTATATTACATTTTCTTTCTTTTTACTTGTGTCTCAGGTTTGTTCTCAAGTCAAGCCTGCAGCTCTCTTGTTCAAAAGAGGGGTTTTTTGTCACAACTCTGTGATCTTTAAGTACCTACAGCTCTCCACAAGGCTAAGGTGCAACTGAAAACAGGCAGTTGCTCTAAGGAAGAAGTACTAATGCTTTTAGATCACAATGTTGGACGGCACAGTTTAACTTCAAAAACGTATATAATGACCTTTATAAACTGCAAAAGAAAGAAGTGACATTTCCTAGTTATTATGACTTGTTTTGTCTAGTAATAGGTAAAAAATGGATGGTATCTGAGTAAAACGTGGGCATGTTTCATACACACAATGACCAAATGAGCTCTATATTTTACTTGATGAAAAAATGTGAAAAGTAGTTGCAAAAGACTTTGGCTCGAATCAATACATGGGTAGTTATTTACTTACAAATAAATGGCAGACTATTGCTCCCCCCCCATTTACCATAAGTTATTCAAAGCTTCTCATTTCAAGTCTATCCAGCTCCACTTGCTCAGCTCTTCACCCCCAACAAAACCTACAAAACACAGTATTTCCTTCTGTGATGTGACCTTTCTCCTCAATCTTGGCTGTCACCATAAATAATCTTGTCTTCACAATTCCCATGTGCTACAATACATGCTGAAGAGTGTCATAGATCGCTCTGGTGAGGACAAGACATTGCTGCTTATAAAACAAATAAATTGTTAAAATAAAAAACCACCACCACACAGGTGGATTATGCTCTGTGATGCCAAGCTGAGCTCATTTCCTCTTACTCACTTCCTAAAACAAAACTCCTCCTTTCCCAAGTACAAGTTCTTTCAGTTACTGCCCCCCCCCCCCCCCCCCCCCCGCTTCATCCCTCAGGTATTTAAGACAGTCAAATCTTTCTTTAAAGGATCTTTAGTACTCCAATTCCAACTATTAGGGATTTCTTAAACTGAAAAATATTGCATTTTAATACCCTATAGAAAAATTAATATGCACTGATTAGTTTAAATATACTGCAACGGTTAAATAACCTGCAAGGTGTACAGCATGAACTGACTGCTTCTAGAATTGAAATACAAAAAAAGTAAGTGCGATTTCAAGGAGCACGTGAGAAAGAAGTCTTCTTCAAAATCAACACCAAAAGCAGCATGGGCTCATGCAAATACCTTCAAGCCCAAGGCATAATGCTTCAACACAGACAGCAGGTGAAAATAAAAAGGCTGTATGAAAAGATAACTATAACAAGGTGTGGGATGAAATCTTTGCGCCTCCTGGAAGACCAGAGTCTTCGTGTCACCTCAGGCCCTCCTGAGGTTTACCCCTCACGGAAAGCAGACCCAGCTCTCCCTCCCTTTCCCAAAGCAAAACGAGCGATGCCCCAAAGCAGGGGCAGGGAAGGCGCCCCAGGGCAAATCTGGGGGCCGCAGAAGGCATCAGGCTGCGCCCACGGCGCCAGGCAGCCCCCGAGCCCTGCGCCACCGGCCCCTGCAGCCCCATACTCCAGAGGGGAGGCTGAGGGGCCGCCCCCCCCCACCCCTCGCTGCGGGGACGAGGGGGGCCCCGGTCCCGCTCCGCTGCTGCCAGGGCAGAGCCTGCGGCGGGTGGCACCGGAGGGGCCCTGCCACGCCCCGCCCCCCCCCCCCAAGGCCAGGCCCCTCAGCGCCCCCCGGCCGCAGCCCTCCCAAGTGGCCCCCTCCCCGCGCCCGGGCCCTCCGGTCGGGCCAGGCCCCCCGGCCAGGCCGGGCGCCGCCCCCTTACGTGTTGTCCTGGTTGAAGTTGGCGAAGAGCAGATGGCCGCTGCCGGCGTCGCCGCTCTGACTGGCCAAGTTCATGGCGGGAAGGCCCTCGCCGCCCCCGTCCGGCGGGGGGGGAACGCCTCCAGCGGGCAGCGCACCTCAGCCCCGGCGGCCCCGGCCCCCGCCGCGCACCCGCGGCCTCCTCATCCCCGCCGGCCCCTTGTTTACGCTGCGGGCGGCGGAGCGGCCCCGCGCCTGCGCCGCCCCGCCCCCGCCCCGTCGGCCCCCGCCGGCCGCCCCCTCCCGGCCGCCGTACTGCTGGCGCGCATGCGCCCCTTGCGAGGCGGGAGGGCTCGCGCCTGCGCTCGGCCGGCGGCGCCGAACTTGGTTGGGGAAAGGGCGGAGGGAGGGCAGCGGCGTCCTGAAGATAAGCAGGGCCCGGAGGGGTCAGCGGCTGGATGGGAGACTCATCACCTCGCCGGCGATGCCCGCCTCCGTCGCGCCCCCGCCCTTGACCGCGGCCGCCGCGTTGCTGTCCCAGTCCCTACAGCCCCCGCAGGGTCAGGCTGCGCGGAGCCGGCGCCTCTGCAGTTCTGCTGCGGGCCACGGGAGGTCCCCAAGGCTCAGCAGATGAGCCAGCAGGGCCCGGAGGGGGAGCGCGCAGCCCAGGGCGATGGCCCTGTCGTGGCTCTGGGGGTCCCCAGCTTGCAGGACAGCCAGGCGCGGGCAGGGGACACCTCCAGCGCGAGGGGACTCACGCACGGGCTGCCAGAGCCAGGGAGCAGCTTGTCGGGAGACAGTACAAATTGCAGGCAAAATAAAAGGCGACCGAACTAGGAATGTCTGGAAACCGGATCAAAACCAAGGGCTTGGGCCTGAGAAGAGTTAATGCCGGGGGCGCAGGGGCTGGGGTTTGTGCCCCTGGGGCCAGCTTGGCCGGCCAGACGGGACCCTCTGGGCTCCCCCACATTTCGCCACCCTCCAGCTGCTGGTGAGGAGACACCTAACGGCTTAAACCCAAGTGTCCCTCGGCCACCCTGCGGTGGCCCTTGCCCACCCCACCCCCTGCCGCTGGCGCTGCCCCCACCGTGCCTCTGCCCCTGCTACAGCTGCTGCCAACGTGTCCCGTAACTTCTGCCCATCCAAAGTGTCTTCTTTTGCCAGGAGGTTTTTCCTGCTAAGAGATGGCAGATTTTAATCTCAAATTGTCTTTTCTTACCTGCTGGCTCCGGCAGCTGAACACACAGGAAAACCTCCCTCCCTGGGGAGATGTGACAGCAGCGTGTGCTGCCAGGGGAGCTCAGCCCCCCCCCCCCCCCCCCCCCCCCCGTGGCACCCAAAGGTGTGGATTTTCACATAATTCACAGCTGGGATCCCTTTGGGAGCCGTCATCAGGAGCAGGGGACAATGCACAGAGGTGGCTCCAGCTATGGGACTCCTGCATGGTTTGGGTCTTTGCACATTGGGGGTAGGAAGCAGCACTGGGCTTCATGACCCATTCCTCCTTCTAAAGGAAAACCCTGCAAGACCCACCCGCTAATCTGGTGACATTAAAAAAACAGTCACTGCATTCAGGGTACCCCTGAATCTTGGAAACTCTCCTGAACATCAGTACAGTTACTCAGATCTTTGCAAAAAAGTGGGAAGGAGGAAAGAAAAGCAAGGTGGTCTTGTGCACAGTCAATACGTGAGAGGAGCTGCCACGCAGGGAGGGGATGCATCCTGGTGGGGTATGGGTGGTGTGAGCGTGGACATCTCCGCATCCCACCATCGACCACCGTCGAGCAGCTCCCGGCTGCCTGCGATTCTCCGGCTGCCAGGTTTGGAGGCAGCGCTGGGGCTAGAGCCATTCCCCAGCAGGATGCGCGAGCCTTCGGTTGCCATAACAACTGGATTCAGGCTTCAAAAATAGTAACTTATTTTTCATTCAATTTGCCTTTTGCCCTCTGAGACAGATCTATTTCGGGACTGATGGTTCACTTCAGGTGCCCCTTGCAAGTGCCCCCGCCAGCGGGCTGGGGGTTATGTTGTTAAACGCGGTTTATCACCATTGTCTCTCCCTCCCCTATTCAGGCCCAGAGGAAAGGTAAATCAGGGCACAGGCATCATGAAATAGCCTTTGCCAAAGCCTTGTCATCTGGAAGGCTGGGGAAGGAACTTGAATAAAATCTTCCCAGCTAAGTGGCAGAGTGTGGGAGAGATTTTCGGAGATGATCTCACTCTGCATCTCGGCTTGGACCTGCTGCTCTCAGCCGGGGCTCGGCTGTCCCAGATATGCTGGGAAGGTCCTACCAAAGATGGGGCTTATTTTGTTCCCCCTGCACCTCCTGGATCCTGCTGTTGCCAGCGCAGTCCCCAACGGTGTCCTCCATCCATGATGGGAAATGTGCAGGAAGGTTGACCCCACTGCCAGCTCCCAGCACTGCGGAACTGGGGTTCTTCTTGTGTGCATTGAGGATGCCCCACAGTGCAGCATGCACCTGGTGCACCACCTCTTCTGCATCCCCTGGGGGGTGAACTGCCTTTGGAAGGGGTTGCAGAGGGTGCCAGGATTAATTCATGCCTGGAATGAAGGGATCCCTTAATATTTGTCTGTTTTGGCTTTTGAAAGGTGTGTGTGTGTTTTATTTCCCATGGAAATGGCTGCAGGAACATAACCCTTTGTGTCCAGATGTTGTCAGCTGTTCCACCTTCCTCCCATCAATGTTATTATGGCATCAAGCAAGAAGAGGTTGTGTTGGGGGGTTCAGGACTCTCCTCCTCCAGTTACTGCTGACCTTATGTCACCTTTCAGGTCCCTTAGCTGCTGGCCTGAAGGTGCCTGCAGTCTCTGGCACAGGGTGGGCACAGGTGATGCCCAGCTGCCCACAGAGAAGCCTCTATCACCTTTTGCGTCCCCTCTCTGTGCTGCCTAAACTCAGATGTACGTCAGGACATCACCTGCCGTGAGAGCCTCCCTGAGCGGAGGATGGAGGGGTGAAAGTGCTGGATGGAGATGGGGTGAGGATTCTGTGCTCTCCAGTCCTTGCCTTGCTGTCGTGCTACTTTGTCCCCCTTCTCCTGAGCAGGGAGGGATGGTGGGATGCTGGTGGCACCTATGGGCATCCCACAGGATGGGGCTGGGGCAGAGCTGCCCACCCCTCCGGAGCCACTGGAAAATAATGGGGGAAATTCATTAAAAGCAAATCAATAAAAGCAAAGCCAAACAGAACAACTCCCTGGGGATGGCGGGCCAGGGGCGGGCAGGGATGTGCCGGTGCCCCCCCGGAGGACCTCGCCGTGGGCAGTGAGCGGGCTGGCTGCCTGCACTACCCCCCGCCCCCCCCCCCCCCCCCCCCCCCATGCTTTAATCACATTTTCAATTCAAATCTGCTGCTATTTGATCCTCTGGGGGTGGCGGCGGGGAGGGGAAGGGGGGGGGGGAGAATATTTTTAGCTGTGCTTAAAGCTGCCGGGGCTGAAGGAGATCGTGCAGGTTGCTGTGGCCGGGCAGAGTTGGACGGGATCCCCCCGCCCCCCCCCCCGCCTCGTCTTTTTCTTCCTCCTCCTCCTCCTCTTTGCACATCCGAGGGCGGCAGCGGGGCCGGCTCCCCCCTCCCGGAGGTCGCCTTTGTTTTCCCGGTGTCGCTCTTCCGAGCAGCCGGGGGGGCGGAGGGGGCCGGGCAGGCCGCCCCTGCTCCTCCTCGCCCCGCCGGAGCCCGCGGAGTTGTGCGGTGCCGCCGGGCAGCACTTTGCCCCCCAGCCCGGGGCTGAGCAGCCGCCGCCCCCCGGGACCCTCATGGCACCGCCGCGATGTTCGTGTCCCGGGTCCTGGATTTCCAGAAGACGCGCTATGCCAGGTAAAGCCGTCGGTGCGGCGGTCCCCGACCCCCTGGTCCTTGCGGAGCCCCAGGGCAGCCCCTGCCCGGCGGGGACGGAGCCCGAAGGGACCCTCACAAGCTGCTGAGTGCCCCAAAGCCCAGGGCAGGTGCGTGCTGGGCTTTTGGGAGAAGGCTACCTGCTTTTCTGCATCCCTAAGGGATTCTGAGCATCCTTGAGAAGCTCTCGCTGCCTTTTGCTGGGTCTAACTTCACCATTGTTCTCCTGCTGCTGGGGGACCGTGAGTCTAGCTCCCCGTGGGGACAGACCCCACCACTGGCTGCAAACCCTCCATGGAGGGACCAATGCTGCCCAGGGTCCTTTGCCCAGGTGAAGCCCCCTCAGGGTGGCTCCCCCAGCTGGGCCCTGGGGGCTCCATGGGATGCTCTGGTGGTGAGTCCTTCTCTCCCTCCATGAAATACCCAGGGAGGTTTTCCAGCAGCAGCAGGGACTTGTTTTAAAAGCTCAGGTGTGTTAGGAAACCTCATGGTGTTGCCTGTGTAGAGGGAAACCTGAGGACTGCTGGGCAAGGGTCAGAGGGCACTCGGCCATGCACACTGCTGTGGGATCAGATGTGGCCTTTTGGAGGGAGCTGGTGGGTGACGTGGGGACAGCAGCCACCCACAGCCCTCCAGCACACTGGGTGGCCAAGGATGAGTCAGATTGCAGTGCTGGGCAATGCATGGCCAGATGGGGCTCAGGGGGGTGCTGCTGGGGGGGGGGGGGGCTCAGCTTTGCATCCAGCTCCCTGTGGCTGTGGTGGGGCTGTTTTCATGGCTGTGGAGGGTCCCACGGGCCAGCACAGTTCCTGGGGGCACTCAACTCTGCTGCTGCCAGACTCCCAGTGGTCCTGTCAGAGGCAGATACGAGAGGAAAACTGGTCTGGAAAGAAATGGTGATGGTGTTTCTTGGTTACTCCAAGCAGGATGTTTGCCTGGACTGGGCAAGGGCAGGAGACCTCTGTCACATCTCCCAAGCCACTGGCTCCCCTCCCTCTAGGTATCTCATAGGGAAAATCCATGCTTGCACCTCCAAAAGCTGCCTGGAACATGTGGGCACCTGCTCCAAGACCATTAGCTGCCTTCTAATAACCTTTGCCTGGAGGAGACACAGGAGGTACCCAGCCGGTCTACATAACACATCTGGTACAAAACTCCTTGTGAAAATAGAATATTCAAAACTTTTTTCCCAGCTGGCAGGCAGAGGACAGGGACAGGGCAAGGTGGAGCCAAGCAAAGCTCTGTACCCCCAGAGCAGGAGCAAAACTGTGCCTTTGCCCCACAGCAGTGGTACAGGGGCTTCCCCCTGACCTCAGTCCCACCCAGCAGACTCCATCTGGAACATGTTGCTTGATTTATCCAAAATCAACGTGTTCAAACCTTGTCATGGTCCTTTCTGGAAACAATTTGTTAGGTGGGGATGAGGTGTTGCACAGTGCCTCGCAGGGACAGAGCCCACAGGCAGGGCAGGGGCTGCAGGGCATGGGAAGGGTCAGGTCTGCAGGGCATCCCTCACCTCTTGCTGGGTGCCAGGGCTGGACAGGGAACAGGAGATGGGTGCTCCCTTGGCTTTCACCCCGAGTCACACCAAGGCAGTCACCAGCACATGATGCTAACCCAAAGCTTCCTAATCACTGCAGAGATCCTCTTAGCCTAGTGCTTAAAAATAACAGTTGGCTAATCCTCGTCCCCCTCACCCCGTGCTCCACACACACCAGCTCTCCACAGAAATGCTCTGCTGTGGCATATTCCAGAAGAAACCCTAAAAGCCACTCCTTCCTTTGTGCTGGAGATGCTCTTTCAGCTTTCCTGGGCTGCAAGTAACAGGGGCTGAGCTTTGTGATGGGGCCTGGGGTGAGCAGGAGCCACGGGGCACATGGTGACACATGCCCTTCAAGGCATCAGAAGCATCTTGCAACATCTTTTCAGACGATGAGAAACTTGTTTGTGGCATTCCTTGGGAAAAAAAAAAAAAAAACAACAAAAAAACCAACCACACAAACCAGCAGAAAGTTTTCCTTGTCATGGAAAAGCCTGGAACAGCTTCATTTCTAGTGTCGTTTTATCTAATTTTGAGTGAGGACCAAGAAAGGAGGAACTTGGCCATTGATACAGCCGCCAAAAAGAATAAATAAAATAAAGCTTGGTGATGAAAGACCTGTTGTGTGAAAGCTGCAGCGAAGGCACTGGGCTTTGAACAAAGAGATGAAAGGCAGCAATCAATGTGGGAGCGTTTTGTGAACTGCCAGGAGAAAACTCAGGGCTGGAGGGGCACAGGGGTGTCCCTGAATCCCTCCTGGCTGGGCTTTGGAGACAGAGCTTTGCAGCTGGGGCAGAGGGGAAGAAAGCAAAGCGAGGGGCTGTCACCATGGTGGGAACAGGGATGCATGGCGATGCCATTTCAGCAGGTTATGGTTATAAATGAGACTCTCTGTGGTTTCTGCTCTGCTGCTGCAGGGTCCTGGAGGTTCTTCCATCGCCTGCCACCATGGGGAAAGCGAGTTAAAAAGCACAGTTGCTGCAAGGCTTTCTGTGCCGCTCACAGCCTGCACTGTGGCAAGCGATATCCATCTCCTGCCTGACAGGCCAAATTCAGCCATGATGCTGGCAGCAGCACACAGTTACAGGGTGCAAGCAGATGTGATTCTTCCTGCTTCATCCAACCACCAGATAGTTATTCCCCGGCTCTACCCTTTCCTCTTCTACCTTTCACCCAGCTCACCGAAATGGGCTGGTTTCCCCCCAGAGCAACAGATTGGTGCAAGTCACATTTTCCTCACTTAAACTCATCAATCAGGTTACCCTGAGCTGGTAACCGATCCCTCCTCCACCTCACTGCTGGCTTTGACCCCGCTTTGTCCCACTTTTTACTCAGACCTGGTTCGGTGCCTCCTGCCCACGTAGCTGCCATGGGGCTACAGCTCAGCCCCAATGTCCCTGCAGGGACACAAAATGCTTCCCAGATTTTGGCCATCCAGAGCCATAATTGAAAGGAAACATGATTAAGTGGGGAGCTGCTGTATCTGGCTGGCTTCAGCAGCCCTGGAGCAGCCAGCAGAGAGGGGTTTGCCGGGAGCTGCAGGCTGCACAGGGCACTGAATCATCCTAATAAACTGATAGCAGTTCATGATTTGATTTGTTCACGTAAAAGGCTCTAAATCTTATTGCGTTTGCTTGCCTTGCCCTGCACAGAGTAACACAGAGAGGAGTAGCCAGGAAAATCCACACTAAATTCTCAGCCCAGAAGCAGGAGGTTATGGAGAGCAGGGGCCTCTGTAGGTGCATGGTCCAGCCTTGTCCTCGCCTGCCCAGTGTGTGCAACATAGACACTGCCACCTCCTTGCCGGCACAAGGAGATGGAGATCAGAACTCTACATTTGCTTAGAAGCAAATCTTCCGAGCAGGGAAAGGCAGCTGGGAAGACCTGCCTTGTTGCTCCCTGCACCTGTAATTACTGAGCAAGGAGACATTTGCTGACTCCTCCTCCAACATCTCCGCATGAGAGAGGAGAAACAGCAGGAATGGGGGGGGGGGGGGAGAGAGAGAGGAAACATTGGGGTGTTCAGACCCCAAACACGAGAAAAACAATGCCAGCCCGAGCAGAGCTACCGCATTGGGAAGATGTGGTCCCCATTTGCTTTGCAATGAAAGCGCAAACAGCCCTTGCCTGCTCCCACACACACCGAGCAGCTTTCCAAGAGCTCTGCTTCCCCCACAGCCTGCGTGGGATGAAGCGCTTAGAAGGGAAAGGCTTTCTGCATTGATATCATGGCTCAGAGCTGCTCAAGAGGCAGAGGCTCCTCACCACAAAAGCACCAGCCCCATTCCACCATCCCCAGCAAGATCTGCCAGATTGCCCCCAGCTGAGCAGATCCCCTTGCTGCAAAAGGCACGGCTCCAAAAGATGGGGAGGCCCCCAAAACACCTAGGGAAAAATCAGGATTGCCTGGTGTCACTGACCAGTACCATACTGGTTGCTCTGTGGGGCCAGGTTGACTCAGATACCCTCTTAAGCAGGCACTGGTAGGTGCATCTCATGTGGGTTTAGATGCCCAGGGTAGACTTATCGTTGGTGCCAGATATTTGGAAGGCAACAGAGCATCATTTGTGATGGGGTATTCCCTTAAACCGCCCCGTTGCCTCCTTTAGGAGGGTCAGGGGACATGGTAGGACAGGCTCAGGTGGGGATCACCACACTGGAGATGTGCCTTGTGCTTTTGGGGCAAGGACAGCCTCTTGGCTGCTTGGGAAACAGACACACGATGGACTTTTCCCTCCTTCAGCTGGTGTTGGATATCAGCCTGATGTGATTCTTTGGCACAGCTCACTATGGCCAGCTTCACAGGGCAGCAGCCAACACAATGCATGGGAAATTCAAGCCTCTGCCCAGCGCAGTGGGTCAGTGTATGTGAGAAACGGGGCTCTGCCAGAACTGCTCGCCTTCCCCTCCTCTTCCCTTCCCACACCCCCAGCTCCACAGCAAGACAAAGCAATGCAAACCAACTACAACTCCTACAGAAAGGAAAGGAAAAAGAGCACAACTATTATTTCAATTCATTGCTCTTGAACAGTGCTTGGCTGCAAAAGGAGATTGGTTGAGTACCCACAGAGATGCTGCAAGGGGATGGATGCTCAGAGCAATAGCTGAGTAAAGCAGAGGAGACTTGACCACAGAGCTCAGGTCTCCCTTTGGGGTTCTCCAGGTGTAATTGAACCTCGACTTTTTCATGCAGTGAGAATCCAGAGTCTGATGGGCTCTGTGCACTGCAGCTTTTCATGATAACATGATACCACGAGCGTCATACTCCTAATGTTTGCTTCAGATGCCAGTTAGCTGAGCTGAGCAGTGCTGACCTTCAGGAGAGTTTGGATCCAAGTCTGTGCCCTGTTCAAATTTATAGTCCAGGCTTGCTTCTGCCAAGGGGAGGATTTTATGTAGAGACAGATCGGCACATCAGGGGCAAGGAGTTACCTCCTCTGATGTGCTAAGCAGCACCGGCTGGTACCATAGCATTAGACACAGCCTTACTCTGTTGCAAATACTAATGGAAATCCTAGTATCTGCTTGCCTGGCTGGTGAAATGCATGATGATTCTTCTGTGCCTTCATTGTCCAGAGGCATTTGCTGAATAATTTACAGATAACACTTGTACTGGAGTAGCATCCAGGAATCCCAGATGAGAGCCTGGCCCTGCCTTTCAGCGCACGCCATGGGGAGATCTCACAGACCTGAGAAGCTGTGACCTGCTCATGTAAATTCACAGCCAGGGTTAGAGGCTGGGAAGGCTCCAGCCCCCGAACTGTCCAAATCCTCTGCCAGCAGGCAGAGGGACCAGTGGTCAGGCTCGCTTTTGCCCACCTTGGGCTGCTGCAGAGTGTAAGCAAGCAGAGCCAGCTCAGGATTTATCCCACTAACTCCTGTGCTCAGGACAACGCAGACAAAGCAGCAAGGAACAAGCACATTGACTTTCCAAACAAGCAAATAGTGAATAACAGAGAATTTTCAGTTCTGGAAACAGCCCTCCTAACATTCACGAAACACCTGGGACATCAGAGTCATTTTGTGACTAATCAGCTGTTGTTGGAGGTCTCATGAGTACCAAATGAAACAAGAAGTCCCAGCTCAGAAAGTAATTTGGGAAACACTCACCAATCCCATCTGTTGTGAATAAACAAACAGCTCTGCTGTAGTTGCAGGGTCATGAATTGCCTTGGAAGAGTTAGAGATACCATCTACATAAAGAGCAGAAAGCCCGCTGGAGAGAAAAATAAATATCCCTGCACAGAGGATGGGAATATGGACATTTATGACACTGCTGGGAATTACCTGCAGAGTTTCCACCCACCAGACCAACCCCTGCTAGATATATATGAGCTCTCAAGGGTGCAGAAATGGTCTGTGCCTGTGTCCAGCCTGGCTTGGAGCCTCCCATGCTTGGCTCTGCTAGGGTGAGGAGCAAGGAGCAGGAATCTGGCATACCCTTGGTGTAGTCCCTGGCGTATTCAGGGAAATAGCAGCATATTCCCTCCTGCCAACCTCGGCCCCTCGGGTACCCACTGCTGCTGCAGCAGGATGCGCCAGGGTGATGCCCTCTCCATCCCTTCACAGGGGACATCTGTGCCTGTGGTTCAGAGCCAGGTACAGCATGGACATGGCCGAACACATGGTCCCTGTCCAGGAGCATTTCTAAGTCAGCAAGCGGAGTTGTTCAGCATTTCTCAGGGCATGCAGGCTGTATAGTGCCAGGGAACAGTCTATAGCCAGCCCAGGGTGTTACCACACGTCAGAGCGCTAGGAACAAGCAAAACTGGGATGAGGGTAATCAGAGGTGATGAATGACGATTCTTTCTGCAGCCCAGCCCGTTGTTACTTGCTTTGTGGAAGCAAGGTTTGCACCAGGGGCACCTGGGCAGGTTACTCCAGCAATCCAGCGTTCTGCTAATTTACCCATAAGAAAGGTTGAAGAATACTGGTTTAGATGAAAAGCCTTTCATTTTCTGCTCCCTACCCAAGCTGCCAGCTCTTTGCACAACGCCAGGAGGCAGGACTAAAGAAAATGCTGCGCTCTCTTGCTCTGTCAGCCTTCCTGCCCCTCTCCCGTGTGATGGGTTGGAGTCAAAGGAGCAGGCTTGCCCTGACTGCCCCTTCTCCCCTGGCCCAGGGAGCAGACCCACAAGCTTACAGCACGCACAGCTCAGGTTTCCAAACCAGGAGCACCATATGTTCGCGTAGGAGCATGCAAGCACTGAGGAACTGGCGTGAAAATAGAGGTTTCAGCTCTTAAGGGGGTGCCACGCAGCCATGCACATGCCCGCGTGGGTGGCTCTGCAGATGGTGATGCTGGGCAGCATCAGCCTGAGCCTTTGTATTTCTGCTTCTCAGTGGCAAACACTCCGTTGTCAATGGATAGAAAGGAAAAACAGGATTTCTCGAGTGCTTCTGGGCTGGATAAAGCAGCTTTGTGGTACTCTAGAGTCTGGGGGCTCTGCACTGGGAGCTCTAGCCGTAGTGGGAGAGAGGAGGACTGCTGAGCCTTTCCCGTGTTATCAAGTTGCAGAGTGGATGACCTGGACTCCACGGGGACCCTGAATATAGCCCTGTGGTCCTGCTTGGTCTCCTGCATCCTGTGACTGTGTCCCGTAGATAGGCAGCACTCAGAGCCCTGCACCATCAAACAGAGCTCCCCAGGACTGATCTAATTATGAACAACAAAGGAGCTCAAGGGGATGGAGCCTCTTACCAGGGACTACAGCTGGAACATTACCCGATTACAGGTCAAAAGCAGAGCAGACACCAAGCCCCAGCTTACGGGGATGCCACCACAGCAGCTCCGTGTGAGCACAAGCCTGAGGACCAAGCCCCAGCACCTGCATTGGGTGCACAGCCTCTGGGCTCACGGGGGCAATCCCAGACCATGCACTGGAGAGGGGTCTGGGGCCAGGCTGCCCTACAGGGACACATCTGCTCCATCACTCAGGCATCACAACACTTGCTCTACCAAGGGACAATGCAAAGACCCCCAGCAGGACTTACCACCACTGCTGGCCAGCATCCAACAAATGCTTTCTCTATTCTTCCACTCTGATGAGATACCACCACCAGGATACAATCTTCCTCTATTACACTAAAAGCAGTTGCAACACCCAGTCACAAGGAGAAGGAGAAATCCCCTCCCTTTGCCTAAGAGCTACCCAACAGGGCACACAGTCTGCAAGTACCCCAACTCCCTGGGCAGGAGGGTAGGGACACAGCAAACTAGCACCTCACTTCAAAAAACCATCTCCTGAGCAAGCCCAGCCCTCTTATAAGCCATTTGCAGGTGAAACCTGTAGACATTAGCTGGTCTTGGGGAGATTCACATCACCTGAGAGCAGCCTTAGACATGCGGCTACTCCTTTGTCCCCTTCGTGTTTTCACGGGCTGTGGAGGGGATGTGTTGACTCTGTGACAGCTATGGCCTCAGCGACGTGCAGGGGGAGCCCAGCTCCCCTGTGCGTAGATACACAGCTGTGTGTCATGTGTATAGCCTGGTTTATAGCAGGGTTGAGGGTGTCAGGTGTTGGATGAGCTCTTTCCAAGGGCAGGGATGAGGTGCTCAATGGGTGCCCAGTTCATGCCTCCCCATCCATATCTTAGTGATTTCACACCCTCCTAACATTATTCCTCCGTCAGCTTGCCTAAAAGATAGCAAAATTGCTATCCTTGCTTGGGGAAGGGGAAAGGGGGGTGAGAGGAAAATGATGTGACAGAGGCCAGCCAAAGAGTCAGTGTCAAAGACCAACCTCAACTCCATCTCTCCTGAACCCTGGCCTCTGTCCCCATCAGAACCATTCCGCTCCATGTGTGTAGGGGACAGCTTTCCTGCAAAGTGTCACATGGCTCTGTCCATGTGAGTGCATGGTGCCCATGGCGTGGCTGATGCAGGTTGTCTTGGTGCCCCCAGGAGAGCTCAGATGCTCCAATGTTCACACGTGGGCCCTCTCAAGAAATAATTTAATTTAATCTCCTTTTTCCCTTCTTCTCCTCTACCCTGGCAAAGCAAGAGCCAGGCACATCTGCATGATTTTCAAGGTCAGAACTTTTTTCTCGGACAAAAATCTTTGAAAAGCTCAGTAAAGCTCCCTAAAGCCACAAAAAATCAGAGTGGGAGAAAGAGAAGGAGAAAGGAACAAGCCTGGGAAGCCGACTCTGCACTTTGCCCTGGCTGCCTGGGACAAGGGGCTCTTTGTTTTCCCGGCCGGAGCCTGCTGCACTAGCCCTTTTCAGTCTCCCTCCCTGGGAAAGGGGCCAGGGGGAAGCAGGCACAAGCAGGGCAGGCAAAAACCCTGGGGCTGCAGTGAATAACCCCCTGCTTGGGTCCCCACCAGGCCCCCCATCTTCATATAGCCTGTCTGCATAGCATCTGGGAGAAAAAGGTGCACGGGAGCCCCTCAGGGCTCTGCTTCCCATGCACCATCCCAGGAACACATTCATGTTTGTGCCGTGCAGGAGGTTTTAAACTTCTCTGTGTCTTTTGCAATCTTTTTTTTTTCAATCCTAAAGCACAAAAATGCATCGAAGCACCCAGCTGGTGTGTAATCGGCCGCCTGTGGCTTCCCGGACCTGCCGTGTTGAGTGAGCCGCGTCACTGTGGCTTTGCTGGGTCCCCAGCAGCGTGGCAGTGTAGGCTGGAGGCTGTTGGGGACAAGTCTTTCTCATCTCCTCCCATCCCAGGGATACTGCCAGGGTGTTCCCAAGCCTACAGGCACAATGACACGGAGCTGGCAATGACTGTGGATTCAGTCACTTGGGCAGGAGACTTGCTGCAGGGATCGGATTTAAGTTTGGAGAGGTGTTTCTCTTCTTCTCCTTATTTTCTTGCCTTGAAAAACCCCGGAGATCTGCCTGGCTGCCACCAGTTCCCCTTCTCACGACTCCAGTTGCACAGAGCTGGGGCTGGGAAACACACAGCAGCCTCCCCCCAGGGCTCTCAGCTGCTCTGGGCTTTCATCAGCTCTAAGGAGTCGCAGGTGCCCTCTGACGTGTGTCCATCCCCCCGTCTGGGCTGGAGCTCATCACCGGGGCTGGTGCTGCACACTGGTACGGCAGCTTTCCACCGGTATGGCAACTTCCTGCAGTCTGGGAACGATGCAGGGCTCCCGTGCTCTGCCCCACGCCCATGTCAGCATGCACAGGGATGCCATGAGCTGGATGGATGCTTGGCATCCCGGCGTGGTTTGGGAGATGGAGAGTCCCGGGAGAGAAGAGAAGGCGAGGGAATGGTCCCCACACCCCTGGGGAGCGAGGTGCTGCAGGGCAGCCGGGGACTCATCCTGCCTTGCCAGGAGATGTGCAAACACCGTTTTTGTTTGCACAGCAGATGACCACGAAATTTTGCCCAACTAGCCCCAAAATGCAATGCTGCTGCTCCTGGAGGGCCCTGCGGTTCCCAGGGTGGCCCAGCACCACGCAGCCAGGTCCCACATCTGCCATGCTCCGTTTCCCATCCTTCACAGGACGATGCTTCTTAGAAAGCAGGGCAGGAAAACAAGGGCAATCTCTCTCCAGGTCAAAAAAAATTTCTCCTCAAGGCAATTTCACCTGCCGGGAAAAGCAGGCGTTGGCAGCGTGCTGCACCAGCACGGCTTTGGGCTTCAGGGACACACACGCTGTTTGACCTCATCCCATGGGGATGGTCAGGGTGGCCGTTCCTGGCCTCTCCCTCCCTGTACCAGAGCTAGGGGGGATATGTGCACCCCAAGGATCCCTTCCCAGAGGGTCCAGGCGCGCCTCAGCCCTGGGAAGGGGGCTGTGGGAACCTGCCCTGCCCCTGCTCCTCGGTGCTGCTCTGAACAGCAACTGCCAGAACGGAGAGGAGATGGTGTGGGGCTTTGTGAAAATAAATAAATACAAGGAAAAGGCCTTGAACGTGTTTCCTCAGCAACCACGACGTCACACGGGATGTCTGACCTTCCTCCCCCCCCCCCCCCCCCCCCGCCTTCTTGTTATTAAAAGGGAAAAGAAAGGGAAGCTGAAAGCGAAGGGGAGCTGGGGACAGTCTCCTGGCAACGCTGGGGATGGTGATGTCCTCCTTAATGTCCCCCTGCCAGGGGACGTGGTGGCTCCAGTGCAGGGAGCCTGGCCAGTCCTCCTGGGTGAGGAGGGCATCCCTGGTGTCCCCTGGGATGGAGGAGACAGCACACTGGGCACCAGCACAGGTCCCCAGTTTGCAGAGCAGCAGGACCTTCGCCCCTCCATCTCCCTCTCTTAATTCAAGACATCTTTTGGTGATGATGACCACGTGTCTTCCCGCAGTGCCGGGGGCTGGTGGCAGGCAGGGCAGGGGCTGGGGACAGGGTCCGTGCATGGGCTGTCGCTGCTGCCTGCCGGGGAGCCCTCTGCATGCCCGGGCCTGCTGTGGCCGTGCTCCCCCCACTCAGACCCCTGCCATTTGAGCTGTTTAATCCATCCTGGCTCACTCTTAATGGACAGCAGTGAGTGGCTCAGGTGGTGGGGCTGAGCAGGCAGGAGGTGGCAGAGGAGTCCGCACAGGCATGGGTCTGCCTGGGGACGAGGAGAGGGGACTTTTGCTGCCTTTCCAAGTTCCCTGGACCAAGGGGTCACTCTGCACCCAGCGGCAAGGTCCTGCCAGCCTCCAAGCCCCCTCGCCGGGTGCAGCTCAGCCGTAAAACGTGCCGCAGATGGTGCTGGAGCCGAGAGCAAACGGGGTCAGAAAGCAATTAGCCCAGGTCCTGCAGGGCAGCCCTGCTGGCGCCCACTCAGCTCGGCTGTCCTGATCCGAGCCGCAGCAGAAAAAGCGTTTAAACCCCTGATTACCAGAAGCAGGCAGGGCAGGGTCACTCTCTATTTGCCCCTTTCTTACTCCCTTTTGCTAAACTTCTGCTGCTGGCCCCTGCCAGAAGAGGGTGCTGAGCAAGGCTTTGCTCCAACCTGTTAGCACAGATGCACATTTAATTTGCCTCTTAATACAGCGTTACATACCTAGCAATGGATTAGCCAAGCCTGACACTTATTTTTTATCACCGTGTGTTGATCTGACAGGGGAAATCGATATGTTCCTCTGAATGCCAAAAGCAAGCTGGTACTTCAGACTAACAGAAATAAAGATCCAGATTTCCAAGGGAGGGCAGTGGGGATTCCCCCTGCAGCAATCTGTGATGGGATATGCAGCCCCTGCGGGTAGGAGGTAGATGCAGGTGGTACCCAGAAACCAAAAGCATCATGGGGATACCCTCGCTGGAGCTGGGCAAGCTGCCGTGACACCAAGGTGTCACTGACGGATGGGTCAGGGACCTGCAGCAGGTCCTCCAAGTGCCCCGTGTGCCCTGTTCACTGCTGGGCCTCTTCCCCCCACTGCCGTTGCCTGCCCTCTCCTGCCCACAGCAGCAGGCAGAGCTGGCTCCTGCCTTCTGCTCTGCAAGCGATGGCAGATGCTGGGAGATGCTTCAGCCTGAGCTGTAGCTGAGCAAGACCTGGGGTCCTGGTATTTGGGACCAGCCAGATGGACAAGCCGTGCCCAGTGCTGGGGTCACTTCTGCAGGACAGCTGGAGCAAATCTGAGCCAAGGTGGGGCTCCAGGCTGGAGGGCAGGGGGGTATCCCTGTGCAGACCCCTCCAAAAGGGCTTTCCCCCAGACCCCATCCACTGAGTGTGTTTCTTTCCCTGTTTCTCACTGCAGGTTCATGAATCACCGTGTCCCATCCAACTGCAGGTACCAGCCGACGGAGTACGAGCATGCAGCGAACTGTGCCACCCACGCAGTGAGTCCCTGTCCCCGTCCCAGGGTGAGGGAGGACGGTACTCAACTCTCCAGGGATCCCCTGAGGAGCCTCAAGGAACACCTAAAAATGTCTGTTCAGCCCTGGAGCAGCTGTTGAGCATCTTAGGGCTGTGATGACGCAGATGTGCTCCAGCTGCTGCCCAGGAGTGGGGATGTTCTCCCTCCTGCCTTGGGAAGCTGGTGTGCATCTCCCTTGCTCTCACACACCGTGGCCCCATGGCCCCAGGGAAGCTGGCTGCGGGCTTAGTGGAGCAGGAGCATTTTGCAAAGCTGCCTGAAAAAGGAATGTTTTTCACATAGGAACAGTGACAGGTGCCCCATGGGGCTGCCTACGCGGCAGTGACAGCGAGCGCTCCCCACATCAGGGTTTCCCTTGGGACTTGGCAGCTCGCATTCTGAGTTCTGGGATATGATTCAGAGGTAGCCATGCTCCTCGTACCTTCCTCCTCCTCCCTACCTCTACCTGGAGAAGCGATTTTGGAGCTGCACCATGCAGGGAGAGACCCTGCCTGGCCCATGTGGGTGGCCAGCCTGCCTCTTGTGGGTGGTAGCTTTGGCCAGCTGCGTAAGAAACGCCTAAAAGGACAAGCAGAGACTGTATTGTAGCTACTCAATGGAAATGCAGTAGCAGCAACGTGTTTGCCTCTCCCTTCCAGTTCTGGATCCTGCCCAGCATCCTTGGCAGCTCCATCCTCTACATCCTCTCTGATGACCGGTGGGAAACTATCTCAGCCTGGATCTATGGCTTTGGCTTGTCCAGCCTCTTCATCGTCTCCACCATCTTCCACACCATCTCCTGGAAGAAGAGGCATCTCAGGTACCAGCCCTGGTTGCTCGGGGCTTGGGAAGGGGGAGAGGGTCTGGAGGCCCCTGGTGCTGCAGGCTGTGACCCATCTGTCTGCCCGTTCTGCAGGACCGTGGAGCACTGCTTGCACATGTTTGACAGGATGGTGATCTACTTCTTCATCGCAGCATCGTACGCTCCCTGGTGAGTTGCCTGTGGGTGTGGGCCATCGGTTGTCCTGTCCCCCCCCCGAGGGGAGAAAATCAAAGAGGGGTTTCCACAGATAGAGTTTCTCTCTCCGGCTTTGGCTCTGCTCAAGGCTTTCCACAAAACTTCCCTATCTGATAGATTCCAATCCCTTTAGGTTGAAGTTACAAGTTGGGAAGGTCCTTTGGTGGGACAGCCATGGGGGTGAGGGCAGCATTCCCCTGGCACCTCGCTGCTTGCAGCCCAGACCGGGGTGCTGCCCCACACCTGCCTCACCGCAGATGGGTCTTGCAGGCTGAACCTGAGGGAGCTGGGTCCCTGGGCCTCTCACATGCGCTGGATCATCTGGATCATGGCATCTATCGGGACTGTCTACGTCTTCTTCTTCCATGAGCGGTGAGTGCCTTCACCTGGTCCTGCGCTGGTGGGTGTCGCAGAGCCCAGCTCATCTCTGCCAGCCCCTCCTAATGTCCTGACGGCAGTGGAGCTGCAGCAGAGAGCAAGAAGGATGGAGCCAGCCAGCCAGCCAGCTAGCTAGGCACAGCGTCCCTGGGAAGCCTCCTGGTCAGCTGGCAGTGGAGAGCTTCCTTGGACCACATCCTTCCCCATCCGCACCCTGGTTGTAGGACGGTTGGTGGCAGGGATGTGGCAGCAGGGACGTGCTGCCGTGAGTTGCTTCTTCCACATGGTGGCACCAAATAAAAAGCAAAAGGCCCCAGATGTCCCCGTAGCCCCAAGCCTGGCCCTGAGCTGGCAGCTCCCAAGCCAGGGTGGGGGTCTGTCACCCTGGAGAGCAGGGGGCCAGCCCCGCCGCGGTGGTGGCTCACACACGGGGACATGGGATCTGCCGTGATGGCACCTCCAGCCTTTTTCCTGTAGCACGGCCGTGGGCATTACAAGCATAAACCCTGATGCTCCCTCTGCACTTTCCTCCAAGCAGCTTCTCTGTTGGCCGCAGGTACAAGCTGGTGGAGCTGGTGTGCTACGTTATCATGGGCTTCTTCCCTGCCTTGGTCATCCTCTCCATGGTAAGCCACTGCTGGAAGCACACGGGCTCGGCGCGAGGGACATATCCCAGTGGGACCAGTTTGTCTCCTTTGGGTTGACGTGGTCCAGGCTGTGTGATGGATAAAGCCATCCCCAAATACGATGTGTCCCAGTTTGGTTTAGCAAGTGCTTTGGGTGCCCAGCAGATACCACGTGCATCTCCAGCAGGCTTCCTCTCCTCCCTCCCGTCCGTGGTGTTGAAACCCCACCAGCAAGGCCAGGCTTCTGGGTCCCCACTGCCTTGCTGGAGGGGAGGGTGTAGCAGGAGGCAGAGCGAGGGTCCTGCCTGCACCCTGCAGCTGGGGCCATGCTTCTGGTCTTGATGGAGCGGTGGGGAAAGGGCAGGCATGCCACGGCCACCGCTGAGCCCTTGCCTCCCTGCTTGCTCCCAGCCCAACAGGGATGGCCTCCCAGAGCTGGTGGCCGGCGGACTCTTCTACTGCCTGGGCATGGTCTTCTTCAAAAGTGACGGCCGCATCCCCTTCGCCCATGCCATCTGGCACCTCTTCGTGGCCATCGGAGCTGGCATTCACTACTATGCCATTTGGAGGTACCTCTACCAGCCTGGCACGCTGGAGGCTAAAACATCCCGTTAGACGCCTTAAAGACATCGTTTGTGCCAACTGGCACATGGGGGCATGGAGAGGAGCGGGGAGGCAGCCTGTGCCATGGGCTTGCCCCAAACCACCTGTTCGCCCCATGGGCAGCAGCTGCTGATGCCCTTCCCGCACAGACAAGCGAGCCAGGAGGTTGTTTTTAAACAGATTTTTTCTTTTTTAATCTCGGGGACTGTTTATTGTTTTTAGGCAAAGGTTTGGTAATGTGGTGACCAGCTGATGGGCTGCAGGCAATAGGGAAGCGACCACTCGCTGGCGGGTTTGGGGAGGCTTCGCTCATCTGCCTGGCCCTGAGCATCCCATGGGAATGGAGACCCTTGCCCTACCCACCCCTGGCTAGTGATACCCTGGGTTTGGCTACTGAAGCCCTTAGCATGGGCTACCCAGGGGGCTGGAGGAGTTGGGAGGGCGGGAGAGACCTGGCCTCTTTCCTCTGGGATGCCTGGGCATGTGGCTGCCCCAGCCAGGGAGGGGGACACGGTGGCATTCCTGCAACACCCAGGACCTAAATGGTCCTAAGTCACGTCAACACTAACTGCCCCCTCCCAGGTTCTTGATGGGGAGGTCCGGAGTCAAAGCCTTACATGAGATCGAAACTTGAATCTCTTCCAGGGTGCCCCAGAGTCCCCGAGCACTGGAAAACCCTTTCTCTAAGCCAGTATTAAGTGCACAAGTTGGTATGTGCCCCCTAGACGGGTGCCCTGGGAGCCCCCATGGACACCTTCTCCCTGGGGTGCTTTGTTTTCCTCTCCAGCCTCGGTGGTGGCAGCCCCAAAGCACGGCCCCGCTCCCAGGCTCTGCCGTGCACGTGCCTTCAGCAGGGAGCAGGGGGGATCCAGCTCCTGGCACCCACCTGGCTGGGGTCAGCACATCCACATCAGGGGATTTTCTTTCTCCTCGAGAGAGGGGAGCAAACACCCTTGGATTGGGATCACAGGGCTGCCTACCTTCTCTGCTCCCACTTTGACGATGAGCCTATTGCTCATCGTCAGATTTAACTCCACTTTTGGGAGGATTGCCGACATTCCCAGGATCACTGCAGGGAAGGGACGCATCTGCATGATGCTTGGAGGTGACTTGTGATGGGGAGGTCCTAGTGATGCTCAGTTTTCAGATGCCTAACCACAGCTACACAGGGCTCGCCAAGCCAGGATAACAAGATGTGGAGCACCCATCCAGCCATCAGGAGCAGTCCCAGTGGTGCTGGAATGGGAAAAATCACTCCTGGTCCAGCTCCCCAAACACACCGGCAGAGCTGATGAAGCCAGGAGGGTCTGGTGCACGCCAGGCTCTGATGTGTGCCGGCATCTGGGGGGGGGCTGGCCGGCAGAGCAGCGCTGCTCTCAGTCCTCCCCCAGGAGCCCCTGAAAGCATTGATTTCCCATCATCTCTTTTTGGCCTCTTGATTAATCACAACTGCAGCAGTCTCAGTGCGACGTGGCAAGCGAAGGAGATTTATGGCCACCATCCCACATCTCCTGTCTCTGGCAGCATGCTGAGGAGCTGAGCTCCTGGTCTGCCCCACTTCCTTCAGAGCTTAGGGTCCCCCAGCCTGCAGCATCCCGACTGGCTCTCCCAGGCCGTGCCATTTTGCAGCAAATTACCAAAGAGAAAGCATCTGGATACTCACCCCCTCCTGACATGATGGCTGTGGTCACCAGGTCAGCAAAAAAATCCAGTGGGTTTTCACCTCCGTAGGCAGCAGGTTCCTGTAAGGGGCTCTCTGTGCTGTGCCTGGCACCCCAGCCCAGCATGTGGCTGCTGGGGGACTCTGCCCAGGGCACCCCAAAGCAGCTTTTGGGCTGGGACGCCTCTCGGGGCGACAGGTGGCCTTAGGGACAGGGTGTGGATGACCTAGTGTGAGCTCAGGCTCTGCTGCTGCCTCTCCCAGGCTCCCAGGTCCCAGCCCTTGCTCCGTCACCTACCGCAGATGGAGGGGTGGAGAAGGATGAGCTGTGAGTAGCCAGCAGTGGGTGAGGCACGTCTGGGGTTGGAATAGTGGAATATGGGGTCCCAGAATGGGAGATGCCATTTTTTCTGTCTGGCTAGTCATTACCCTTCTCCGTGCCTCAGTTTCCCCATCTGTAAAATGGGGTTGAAGACACCAACCTACCTCACAGGGCTCGTGTGAGGACCCCATGAAGCACTTGGAGGAGAACCAGTGCTTTACGAACACGTGCTTCAATTCTCCCTGAGTCTGGGGGACCTGATTCCTAGAGCCACCATGGGGCACAGTGACAACTGTGGCGCTGTGTGCCGGGGTCTCCTCCCCCTCCATCACTAAATCCCATGGGGGAACCACCCTGGGGACAGACCATGCTCACTGCAGTCCCAGCCACCAGGCAAACATCCCCTGGCAGGGGCTGAGGATGACCAGGGACCACCACAGCATTTTGTCCTCAGGCTTCATCCCAAGGGATTTATCATCTTGGAAGCCATGTTGTCACTGGGGGCTTTCAGCCCTAAATCCATCCTGGGGGCTCCTGAGGCACAGGGAGGTGCCAGAAGGACCTTTTCAAGGCCACTTCATCTCAGCCTCCTGCTGAAACCCCAGGGCAGGGCAGACACCCAGGCAGGAATGGGTGGCCAGTCTCCATCGGGGACATCGCCACCCTGCCTTGAGCCTGGATTTGCTGGGTGGGCTTCTCTGTAATTGAGAAGTCCCCCCTCTCCTCTCGCTTCCTAAAT
The DNA here is from genome assembly GCF_017639655.2 of Falco naumanni. Lineage (NCBI taxonomy): Eukaryota > Metazoa > Chordata > Aves > Falconiformes > Falconidae > Falco > Falco naumanni. The sequence continues at coordinate 84,032,982 of NC_054057.1, read as the reverse complement.
CCTTCCCTTGCAAAGCAGGGTGGGAGGCGCAGAGCACGTTATCGGATTGCCCTCCTATTTTATACTAATTTTAAATGACTCGTAACATTCAGGAGGTCTTTGGAGGTGGGTTTGGGGCATCTTTTTTGCATCTCATGTTTTTCACCATCCATTCTTGTTCAATCAGTATTTTATATTTAACACAGTATTGGGTCAAATAAAAACAAATGTAAGAAAGATAATGCTAGCAAATATTGTTTCCTGTGGAGTAGAATTGAAATAAAACCTCAAGATACCTCACTATTGCCTGCTTGTTGAACCAAAATTAGTTTCCCTGCAGCATCTGGAAATAAACCCATTTTCTGTGGAACTTGCCCCACACGGCATCGCTCCCCAGCGCGGAGAGGAGCAGCGAGGTTCCGCTTGTGGCAGTGGGGTGCTGAGCCCTGACTCACCTCAGTGCATGGGTGGCATTGCCATCTGCTGCCTTGGCTCGCGCGGGGGCCAGCGCCGCTTTGCCCTTCGCACCAGCTGCACGGGGAGATCGGGGAGATCGGAGAGGCTGGGGACAGGCTGAGCTCCCAGCTGCAGTTTCCTTAAAAAAAAAAAAATAAAATTGGTGAGTTGGCTGAGGGTGGCCCTGTGCTCGGTGATGCTGGCTGAAGGGCTTGCCAGCATCTCACCAAAGTGGTTTCGGCATAAAGCCCTGCACTGCCATTGCCCCCCCTGCATGGTCGAGCCCGGGGCTGCTGCTGCAGGGGGGGGAAGGATGCCACATCCGGGGAGGGGGACACATCTGTGGACTCCAGAGGGGAAACCCACCATCACCCACCGACCCCTCCCCAGCCTCTCCCACAGGCACTGGCCCCCTCTTGGAAGGGGAGAATTTGCCCCCATGCAGGGAGGCGCTGGCTGCCCCCCAGCTGGGTGCCCACCCGCTGCCCACCCGCTCCCACCGCTCCGCTGTAATTACGCTGGGGCTGGATCCCCCCAGGCTACGATGCCCAGCAGCTTCTCCAGAGAGCCGGGGAGGCTTCCCAGCTTCCAGGGGCAGCTGAACTCATCCCAAAACCTGACCCACAGCTTCCAGCTCACCCATAATTGCAGCTGGCTGGGCTGGGAGGCCTCCTGGCATCGCTTTGCCTTGGCGCTGCCGTTCCTGGAGCGTGGCTGGGAAGGTGGGGCAGACCCAGTCGGGCGAGAAATACGCCTGTAACCGAAAGGAGACTTTGGAACCGATGGAGGGAGAGCATCAGTGACCACCTGCTCTGGAAGACCTCCCCGGTGCAGCCATTCTCCATCCCGCCGCGATTCCAGCCACCAGCGCGTGGGCACCCCGCAGGTCGACAGGGGAACTGGTTTGATAAAACCTGTTAGGCTTGATAACCTCCCCCGCGCAGCCCTGCCTGTCCCACTGCCCTGACCGTGCCCAGGCACCGGCGGGGACAGCCGGCTCACGTTTGTCACCCGCGGCGCGGCGCGGGGTGCTCGGCGCTGCCGGCCGGCGCTGCCAGCGGCGGCCGCGGGGGGGGCGCCACAGTGCCGCTCCGCTCCGCCGCGCTCCGCCCCGGCGGCGGGACGAGCCGCGCAGCCCCGGCGGCTCCGGGCGCTGCAGCCGCCGGGGGCCGCAGCGAGGCCGCCCCGCCGAGCCCCGCACGGTGAGTATCGGGGCGGGGGGCGCGCACCGCGGGGGCAGCCCCTGCCCCAGGTACCCCCCTTTTTCTTTTAGAGGGGAGGGGTGGTTGGGGGGCAGATCCCCCCCTCTAGATCCCCGAGAGCCCCCCGCCGGCGGGAGCCTGTCCCCGGGATGGGGGCGGCAGGTCCCCCTCGCCCGCTCGGACGGGAACGTTTGTTTCTCGTCCCCTTGGAAAGTGGAGGCAGGAGGAAAGTGGCGGCGGGGTTTGTCCGGGTGCCGTGGAGACCCAAGCTGCCCTGCTGCTTTGCCGGAGCGCACCGGGCACCGGGCGGGGAGGGCTGGGCAGGCACAGCACCCTGGGGTCCTTGTCCCATTGCCAGGCACCTGGGGATCCTTCTCCCCATTGCACACCCCTGGGGGTCCTTCTCCTGATTGCCTATCCCCTGGGATCCTCGTCCCATTGCACACTCTTTGGGATCCTTCTCCCCACTGCATGCCCCTTGGATCCTTCTCCCCACTGCATGCTCCTTGGGATCCTTGTCCCGTTCCACACTCCTTGGGATCCCACTGCTGTTCCACACACCCTGTTTCACCTGTATTCAGCTGCTTGTGACCGTCGGGCTATCCTGGCTCTTGGCAGGGAGGCGCTGGGATGATCTGCGTCCCCGTGAGGCTGGAGCGGTTTCATGCTGAGTTGTCACTTTAGCAGAGAAAACTCTGGGGAGTTTGCTACTTGCTTGGGAAGTGCTTATTTTCAGCGCTCTCCAGGATCAGTTAATTATCGCTGGAAAAAAATTATTGCTAAGATCTTATAATTAGGTAGCCTACTGAGACTCTGCTGCTTGGAAGGCAGCAGAAAGCAAACACTTTTTGTGAAATGTTTCTTGCGTGTGTGTGTGAATAGAGCTGCCTGGGCAGAGGGCTGGCATTTGTACGTGCGCATTACTGGAGAGCTGACGCACGTTGGTGGCTCAAAGGATGCTGCAAAATAAGGAAAAGAAAAAAGCAAGGAAAGAAAACCTGCTAAAAGGACTCCTGTCACCTTTGGAGAATCAGGTCCTAAATCATTATAATCAGTTTGTGGAGCTGCCTTTAGGACAGACTGTAAATTCAGCTTTGCAGGACCGGGACTGCCTTTGTATCCGGCTTGAACTGTCCCTGGGCCGTGGGGTCCAGGGCGCTATGGCAGAGTGCCTGCTGCTAATAATAACGTGGTAAGGAGTTTACCTGCTCTGATCCGGCTAAAGACAGCACCGAGGCTGGCATCGACATTGTCAGCCTCCGCTCTGTCCCTAGATTAGATGGATAAAACTGCCAAGAAGAGACTAGGCTCTGAAGCAGGGGCTTGATCCGGAATGGGAGTGGAGACTGATTCAGAGCGGAGGGGTTCGGGCTCTGGGCTCTGCCTGGCCGCTTCAGCTGTAGGGACAGGATCTGCAGAGGGGCAGGATTTGGAGCTGAGGAATGCACGTCAAAGCCATCGCGTCCAGGGTGTTCTCATTTCCTTTGCTCTCTGAGTTATAATTTGTTCCACATTGCAGTGCTGGGGCAGCCTCTCCCACTGCTCGCAGCGTCCAGGCTGTGGTCTTTGCCATTAGACTGAGGCTGTGGCTTGACTGGTTTCCACCCCTCCTCCCCTAAAAAAAAAAAAAAAAAAAAAAAAAAAGGGGGGGGGGGAAATTTTTCAAATAGAGATCTGGAGAAATAGCTTTTCTGATTGCCATTCTGGGATGGTTATAGCTGAAATCTCACTGCCCATCCATGCAGAGCTACAATGGCCCCAGGAAGAGCCCCAGGACAAGCCTCAGGGAAATTCCAGAAGATTAAGAAGTGTTTTAATAGTGTTGCTGCTCTTCCCAAAAGGGAGTAGGATGACCTGGTAGCTACAGGTTGATCGGTTTGATAGCATCCTCCCAGGGAGAAGAGGGAGAAACCTGGTTCAGGCTTTAATTGATTAAAGACTTCAGCACCAAGAATAAATTCCTGCCATCCAATGTGGTTATATGAAAAATAACTCCTGGCAAGAAGAAATTATTTCAGTCTCTGACGCGAGAGATGACTCTCTGGCTATAATACACTTTTGTGAAGCGTCTGAGCTATGCGAGGTGATATTCTTGTAAAAATCTGCACTTTCCAGTATTAAAAAAGTCAGTCCAGTCCAGTATTTAGGGCTGACATTATACAGTGTCAAGAAAGCCAGTATTAAATAAACCTGATCCATTTCAAAGGCAGTTATCAGAGGAGATTATCGCTTCTGGGCACTGCTAGCTGGTAGCATGCGCTCGGTGTTTCAGTGCTTTTATCACTAATCTGGAAGGAGATAGAAATGATTTCTGGAAAAACCTGGGGCTGACCCTGAGCAGCACAGTGTTAATAGTCTGTACAAATCTGGATGGCAAACTGGGCAAGTGAAAGGCATCCTAACTGGAGCAGAATGGAAAATGGAAACATTTTTGCACCCAAAAATAATAACCGGACTTGTATGTGTTTTCCTGTCCCTAATCTGGATAATAAATTGTCAGCAGGAGCTGCTTGCAGATGCTGGGAGAGGCAGCACAGGGGCTCACTGCTCCCTCCTCCAGCGGGAGGTGTCTGGGGGATGGCTGTGTGTCCCGATTTCTGTGCTGGAGAATTAAAAATTTTCAGGGTAATGGGAAATACTGCTCTGGAAGACATAGCAGGTATTTGCTTTTTTTGGTCAGGGTGCTACCGGAACCAAATCTGGGCTTAGGACAGCCAAACCCCATCTCTCCATCATGGTGAAGGTGATGTGGGAACCAAGGGACCAAGAGGCTGTAGAAAACGTCTTACAGCAAGAGGCGAGGTGGCCATCCAGTTAGTCTACTCAAACCAGAGAGGACTGTGGAGGGCTTGATTAAAGCATCTAAATACACTTGCAGAGGAGAAAACCCATGGTAGCCAAAAGCTTGTTAACTCAGCGGAGAAAAGCGTAACAGTAATCAATGCCTGGCAGCTGAAGGCAGACACATTGGCAATAAGGAATAAATATTTCACCGGTGGGAGCGATTAATCATTGGAAGAAACTGCGAACAGCAGAGGTGGGCTCAGCATCCCCTTGCCTTTCGCATCACGACCCATCGCCTGGTGGGAAGTTTCTCCCATAGCCCCAGCACCGGGCCAGCAAGCAGGGCTGGATGGAGCCCTCACCGAGGTCCTGATTAGGTGATTTAATTAGATGGCATGTTTGTCTTCAGTCACGGTGGAGTCAGGGATAAAGGGTATTTCTTGTGCCCTGCTGGCTCTTTCTGAGAAAGACCCGTGAAATCCCTTCAGGCACTTTGCAGGTGCTTTGTCCCTCTTTGTTTCTGTTACCAGCGGTTGTGCTCTCGCAGATCCGTGGTGGGAGGTGAGGGGACAGTGTTTGGTGGCTCTCCGTGATCTCCAGCAAAAATAGACTCAGATTCTGGAAAACCAAATCTCAGTGAGCATCCCAGCATGCTGTGGCTGCTGGGGGGAAGGGCTGGTCCAGGACTCATTGTTCACCCATGGATAAGAGGGTCCCCAGCCTGGTGTCCCTGGGGATATGAGTGCTTAGGAGAAGGAGATAGATTTAGGCCATGGGCTTGTTGGTGGTCCCAAGTCCTCCCATTCACCTTTCTTTTCTGATAACGTTTCTTTTCCTATATATTTCTTTTCCTGTCTCTTTGCAATGGGGTAGATGCTGTTGGTGGCATCACCGTGGGTGGGTTTGCTCCGTCTTACCTGCTCGAGGCTGCTGCATTCCTGCTGCGGTGGAGCCTGAGCTTGGGACTGGGCTGGTCTTCCCCATCCATGGGCTGTGGCTGGGTGAACATGTGCAAACACATGTCACCAGCCACGAGTCCCCTGTGGTGATGTACCCTCTCCATCCTATGTGCTAGCAGCTCTCACCTGCAGCAAGCACTTGGGCTTTTTGATTTGAGGCAGGGGGAATATAGCGAGATGCTGAGCTATACAGGATATATATGAGGCTCAGTGGCCTGCATGCAAACATGACGCACTTTGGGAGCAGGGCCACAGCACCTCTGAGCCCTCCAAAGCCACTGCACTGCGAGCAGCTGTCTGTGAGCAGCCCAGGACCGCTCCTCCTCTTCCTCTTGCAGAGGTGTGACGGACACCCGCCTGGGACGATGCACAACGGGGGAGAAGGCCTGTTTTGAGAAAGAGGATGAATGGAAGGAGAAAAGGCACGTGAAAAAGATGGCAAGGTAAGGAGAGGCTTCACCAGGGTCCTGGGTGGGGGCACTGGGAAGGGGCAGCTCACCTGTGGTGGGAGCAGGAACCTCAGGGGCCTGGAGAAAAGTCCCCGGCGGCTGCAGAGTTGGTTGTGGTAGTAGAAGGACATGTGGTGGCCATGTGAATACCAAAAGTGTTTGTCATAGCTCGGCAGAGTAAATACAGACAGTGCTGGCTGTGGAAAGCAGCTGGTTTTGGTGTGGTCTGGCATGGTGTGTGAAGAGGTGAAGGATCCCCATACAGATCCCACTAATTCCTGTATAGTCATTAACAGAGAAGATGTTAGCAGAGGAAGGGGGCTCTTTGGAAAGTGGGGGTCGTGCTTCTGTAGCTGCAGGTGTGTGTCCTTCAGCGACACAGCTGGGGAACCGGGCTGCCTGCAGTGAGGAGGGGGCTCACCGGGCTGGGGAGGTCCAGGAGCATGTGTCCCACCAGCCTGTGGGAAGATGTGGCCCAACAGGCAGCACCCTCGGCAGCTTGTCCCCAGGTAGCTGGATCCAGCTGGAGCATCCCTCTCGCAGCGGGACCTGACGTATTGCACGTACCAGTTTCCCTTTAGCCTCCTCGGAGATGCCCATAACTGGTGTGCCTGAGTACACAGATGCTGGAAGACCCCATTTCGTTATCATCTTATGTCCATCAGAGTCCTCAGGGGGATTAAGACCACGTGTTACACTGTCTTTGGGAGAAGGCTGCGATTTTTCAGGTGACCTAGCCTGGTGAAATCACACCGGTGTTGCTCCAGATGTTGCAAAATGGGGTGACGAGGCTGGAAGCTTCTCCTGATCCAGGCTTCTTATTTTTCCCCCATGAAATGCCTTCACCCCTGCGCTCTGTAGAAGCTGAGCTATAAATAACATGTTCAAAACCAGGCAGGGACCTGCAAGAAGCGAGGACGGTGTCCCTGCAATGTGGGCTTGGAGGAGTCATTTTGCCACCAGCAGATGTTAAAAGGTTTCCCTTTGTGCTGGAGGTAGTTCAGGGCAGAGGAGATTAAATACGAGAACTGAAAACAGTCATTTGATGACAAAGTTTTGTCTTTTGCATCCTTGATGGCAAGGTCTCACAGGGACACTGGGGTAGTTTTTTTTCCTGGTTGATGTTAATGAGGGCTGGTGGGGCCACGCGAGGAGCCTGGGGTAGCTGTTCATGAACCTGACTGTCTGCCAGTGCCCTGACCTGCTCCCCAGGTCGGGTCCACACCGGCACTCCCAGGAGATGTCACACAGCAGACCCAAAGGGATGCCGCCAGGGATGTCCCCAGTGGGAGCAGCAGCTCTGAGCTCAGCTAGAGGAGCAGCGCTAGCTCTAACCCCATCCCTGCCTGAGTGTTCCCAGTTGCAAGGTGGGAACAGGAACAGCCTTCCCCAAGCCCAGCAAGTTGCGATGAAGCTCCTGGGGCCAGCGCTGGGCTGGCCAGGCGCAGGACACACGATGCTGAGCCCTGCTTTCCAGGCGGATCGCTAAGTCCTGTCTCAGTGGGCAAGGCAGCAGCGATGTGCCAGGGCCAGGGCAGCTGCCGGCTCCTCTCCCTGCCCTGTGGCACCCAGACAGTCGCTTTTGGAGCCAGCGGGCTGGGAAGAAGGACAAACCTCAGCATCTTCACGGTCCTGGTGGGGCTGGGAAAGGGTGACTTGGGGTGCAGCAGCGTTGCAGGATGCAGCTCCCAGGCATGTCCTGCAGCCTTAGTGCTTGCTGGTGCCTCAGTTTCCCCATCTGCAGCATTCAGTGGGCCTCTGGTCCTAGGAGGGGGAGACGCACACCCTGCAGAAACCCTCTGTGCACAGCAGGGAGGTTGTTTCTGGGTTAGAAGGTGACCTCTTCCATTAGCAGCAGGGACGCTTTTTCTTCCCGAATTAGATGGTGGTTTGGAGGCTTTCCAGGGCCGACATCATTCTGCCTGATAGAGTTGGGGTTGCTCGGGTGGTGAGATTCTGCCCGAGCAGGATGGGGCTGCAGATGTGGAAAGCTGCTGGCACCCCGCACCTCCCTGGCTGTGCACAGCTGGATCTTGCCAGCTGCTGCTTCAAAACGCTCCGATTGCTACGGACGGGACGTTTGGGGGCCTGCTGTGTGTGTGCTGAGTCCCTGCGCTTTATAAATCTGGAGGTGAGAGAAACCCCCATCCTGTCCAAATGAGAAACGCTCAATTTCTCTTTCTGGACCTCCCCCGCTAGTGGTTTGTGGTGTGGCCAGCGGCATTATCAGTGTGATGCAAGCGCTGGGTGGTTGTGCATCCAGGATGCGACTTCAAAGCCAGCCCAGATGCCGGCAGTGCCATCAGGCAGGACTGCTATCTGCCTGCGGCCAGAAGATCATTGTGGTTTCCAGCCCATTCCTGGGGACTGTGGTCCACCAGGAGCTGTCACACAGCTGTGGCCATGTCTCCTCCGCTTGCTGCCCATGCAGGGCTGCCTTGTCAGTGATGCCACCGCATGCTTTAACGTCCTCCGCAAACTAGCAACAGCCGAGAGATTTGCCAGTCAGGACATTTTTAGAAAGGCTAATTAAAGCCCATTTTCACCCTGTGCCTCTCGATGAGCAAAAGCATTTAGCGGTGACCTCAGAGTGATTGAATTTGCACTTGAGCTTTCTGTTTCGCCTCTAAAAAATGGGATTGTTCCATAAACTCGTTAGTGAAAGTAACTCCTGATGCCTTGGCTCCTGACCAGGATGGCCCCCGCCAAGTCGCACTGGGCTCTGCTCTCCTCCCAGTGCATTTTTCTTGGGCAAGATGGACCTCTTCATACACACAACAGAAATTTGGGGCCACTCCGGGCTATGTTTTCAGGGACAAATCCATCCTGGGGTAACCATGCTGGAGTCTGGCTGAGTTTGGCCGCTGGTGTTTTGGGTTGTACAAGGGAAATGGCTCTCCCTTGCTGCTGTCCCTTTCCACCTTGGCGGTGACAGTGGCTCCTCCACAGCCACCAGCTGGTTCCTGCTCAGTCTTCCCTGCTGCACATCTGGCCTCCAAACTGCTGACCTTCCCCTTTTTCCTCTTCCCTGCCCAGCTGCGCCTCATGACAACTGCACGCGCGATGTTTTATGGATCCTCCTCCACCATGGCTCCGCCATCCAAGAGCCGGCTGAAGCGCCAGAGCCGGCTTTTCTCCCAGGTTTTGTACCGGACGCTGAGCTACAAGGACCGGAGCTCAGCCTCTGCTTCCCCCGCAGCCGGGGAGGATGATCCAGCCGAGCTCTCCACCCAGCTCTCGGCCCCCGGCATCCTGAAGATCTTTGGGGGCAACATCTGTGCAGGCACCAACTACAAGAGCGTGCTGGTGACGGGCAGCTCGGGCGCGCGGGAGCTGGTGAAGGAGGCCCTGGAGCGCTACGGGCTGAGCCAGCTCAGCGCCGGGCAGTACGCCCTCTGCGATGTCATCGGGAGGTTCGAGGGCCCCGAGAAGCAGTGGCAGATGGAGGGACTGAGGGTCCTGGGTGACCACGAGAAGCCACTGCTCATCCAGGACCTCTGGAAGCCCAGGGAAGGCTTCTCACGGCGGCTGGAGCTGCGTAGGAGGGCAGAGGTGGAGGAGCTGGCAGCCAGGGATGTGGACACCACCACTGCAGGTCAGAGCTGGGGGCAGGGGCAGGGAGAGGGGCTGGGGAGCTGTGACCCCCCTGAACTGCCTGTGGGACATGCACCCCACACTGGCAGCTTTTGCATGTGTTTTGTGCGCTGGGGGTGTGGTGGAAGGGGGAGAACAGCCACATCTGAGCTGCAAGACTCTGGGTAGAGTTGGTATTCAGTGCTCTCTCGCATACATTTGCTACCTGCGACCTCAGATGTTTACCCCAGCCAGTCTAGGGGTTCATAGCAAACCCCCACTGGTGGCTGGGCAGCAGTAGACACGACCATCAGGTGTTGCCTGCTGTCCCCATCACTGAGTCAGCATCACGGTGTCCCATGCCTCAGTGCAGCTTTGTGCCTGGCAGAGCACTGCCCTGCTCCCCGATCTCCCTGTGGGCATCCCCCAGGCCAGACACCCCAGGCAAATCCACAGGAACAGTTAAAAAAAAATGAAAAGCTCATGAAGAGAAAGCAACGTAGGGCAGGAGAGCCCCCCAGAGGTGCCCAACTGAGTCCAGGGCTGGCAGGAGGAGATAAGCGCATCATTAGGAACCAGCAGGTTAATAAGTGACCCCAGCACAGAGCAATGAAGTTTTCATCCTCCCACCCTCAGATAAAAGCCCCACGAGGATGAAGGCAGAAAGGTTTAAAGTCAGATTTTTAATTGCATGATGCCCTTGATGGGTCTGACCTGCTGACAGAGGGGTCTGTATCAGGCTCAGGAGATGTTGGCCAGAGGGTTTTGCTGGGATGGGCACCAAGCAGTTCCTCACACCTGTAGGAAATGGTTGCAATTGTCAGAAATAACCTAATGATGATGCAGGATTACCTTGGTTGCTTGACAAACGAGAGCCAAGGTCCCCCCCCAACCAACAGCAGAACAAATGGCCCAACTATCCCACACCAGCAGGGACAGGGCACCTTTCCCACCTGGCTAACGAGGCCTGGAAGGAGCCCAGGCACAGAGCGAAGGAAGCCAGCCGTGGGGAGAGCAGGGGCTGCTAGACCTCCCACAGCCGCCACTTGCTATTTTGCTGGGTACCCCAAAGTCTGAGTGCAAAGTTTGCAGCTTTGGGCATCACTTGTGTTGTGGGTAGGTTTTCATCAGCATGGGGAGCCAGGGATGAGCTCACCTCCTGCCTTGAACTGGGAAAGATAGAGGAGCAGTGGAAGGCAGCCCCCAGCCCTCATATTAATGCTGGGCAGGGTGGTCCATCAGCACCCGATGGTGAGACAGGGCTCCCTCCATCTCTTGCCGAGTCCAGTGCTTGTGGCTGCTCCCCAGGGAGGGGATGCTACAGGACTGGTCCCAGCTCGATGTGTGTGTGATGCAAATGGAGAGGGAGAGAGAGGGAGGGAGCTGCAGGTGGGGATGCTCTGCTCTTCCCTTCAGCTCTTTCTCCAGCCAGGATCAGAGAGATGGTAAGCACTTTGGGAGAGCGGTGACTCTAAAAACAGCTTCTTTTGAAAGGAGGAAAGGGCAAGAGCCAAGCACAATGGTTATAGCACACGGTAGGGGGGACCACGTGGCAGCTCCCTGCCTGAGCCCAAGGTCACATCAACTCTCTGCCTCAAACACCCCCCCTTGGATGCAGGGGGAAGCATTCCCACCCATGACCTGGATCCTGGGTGGGCTGGCAGCTGCAGGGTCAGGCTCCCATACAGGCTGGGGAGCAGTAGGCTCCAGGCTGCCCAGCGTGGGAATGGGCAGCACTGGGCTGGCCTGGGCTCGGCACCCTTCAGTCGTTTCCGATGGAGGAGCAGCTCTTAATGGGATCGCGTGCCCTGGGTCTGAAAATAGGCCCATTATGCTTTTGATGTAGATGCCACTTCATTTGTTTCAGTACTCCTGGGTGGGGTGGTGGAAATTCTCCATTTTTTCAGCCTTCAGGCATTTTCCGTAGCTGACCAAGCTCTTCCGAGACAGAAAACCTACACCCACGTTTGTTTAAGCTGTCTGCTCTGCAGACTACACAGCCCTTATTTGTCTTACCTGTTAAAGTCTCACTCCTGCAGCCCTTTCTTTCGGTGGCACCAGCGGCTCTGTCACTGGTCTCACCCTGTGCCAGTGGCACTGCCCAGAGGGATGATGCTGAGGGGCTGGGGCCACACTTCCCCACCCCACCTGCAAACTGCTGGGGATGGATGAGGGTGATACAGCATGTCTGGAGGAGACTTCTGCTTACCCCTCATCCAGCACCCCAGAAAGACACGGAATGCCTGGTGTGATGGGGACTAAGTGCAAATGCCCTCCATGGGGTCACCCTTGTCACCAGCCTCGAGCTGGTAGGGGTCCCCTTGCCAAGCACCAGCTGCCTGCCCAGGGCGGTGACGCGCTGGTGTGGAAAATGCAGCATCTGTGCAAAAATGAAGGGGCTTTAGGGTTGCAGTTCCCTAGGAGGAAAGAAGAAAGAAAGAAAAAAAAAAAAAAAAAAGCAAAAAAAGCACAGGGATACTGCAAAGCAGGATCCCCAGGGAAATACCTGCAGGGTCCTTCCGCACACTGACCGTTGCTGGAGTGGCAGGACTGGGACCACTGGTAGCACAAGCTGGTGTACTGCCTGGTAGCTAGGAGAAAGGCTCCATACCCATGCATGACCTGTTAGCAAATAGCTTAAGAGTTTTATCTACTCAGTTACCCATTATCCTAATTAGTTTATTAGCTGCTTCCCAGTGGGGAGGAAGGCACTCACTCCTCACACCACTAATTAGCAGCACAGGTAGAGCATCTCAGCAGTAAACGAGGCAGAGACCCTCTCTCACGGCACTGCTGCTTTCAGGGAGCGATGAGGCAGCGATTAGGGAACACCTGGGAAAAACACCCACAAACTGGTGGGTGCTGGACGGGAGGTGCAGCATTTGACATCTTTATGGCATTCATCTTCCTCCAAACCAGCCTCATTTTGCACCGTGTCCTGAGCTTGCCAGGGCTTTCCTGAGAGGCTGGAGGCTGAATTGCAGGCACAACTTGAGAAACTTCAGAGTTAGGCCTATTATTTTAAAAGATGCTCTGGGAGGTACCTTTGAGGATCTGGCTTTGATATACCTTAGCTTGACTGCATCCAGGGAGGATTCCCTGCAGGGTCTGCGTAGCAATTACATTAGGAAGGACTAGCCTGGCATTAGCCCCTCCGGGGTAAATTCAAAATATTTCTTCTTTCCTGGGGCCTGTGGAGTTATTTATTGGCTCATTTATTTCTCAGCCAGGAAAAGGGAGCCTGTTTCCTAGGCTGAAAAAGAGGCAGATCCCAGCCAAGATCCTGGGCACCACAACTGACAGGTTTTCCTCTGGGATGTGGGAAAGGTTTAGAGGCAGCAGCTTGGCAGGGTCCAGTGGATGCTGGCCAGGGGGTCCACAGTGCCCAGGCCTGGGGTGCCCAGCTCTCTCTAAGGGACAGGGTGCGATCCTGCCCCATTCCCACCCACGTTGCCATGTGGCTTTAGCAGCTGCCGGCTCTGCCCCAGCCACACCGCATGGGAGATCCTCACCCAGCATTTTGGGTGGGATAACCTGCACACGCTTGGGAAGAGAAAACACTACCAGAGGACTGAACAAATCTAACCCGTTTTATGGAGGGACCTCGTTATGCTCAGGAAAAGAGCTGTGTTTATCTTTCCAGCACAGCTCCGGGGTTAGCAGGCAGTCTGTGACGGGGGCTCTATTGGCAGTAAAAAAAGCAGCTTTTTTCCTATACAAAATAAATACAGAAGCTTCCTTTCCCCTAGATAAGGGACTGGTGATGGCGTGTCTCTCTGGGTGATGGGACCCCAGTCCTGGCAGCCCCCCCTCCGTCCCAGTGCAGTGAGCTCCAGCAATAGCTGCTCCCCAGGATCTGGACCCTCTTTTCCACTCCCACGGGCCGGGCTGGGACCTGCATCGCCCTGGCTGCCCTTCATCCCTTTGGCCCATTTCCATGCTCTGGGCTGGGGACGGGGCTCCTGGGGGCAGCCAAGGCCTCCTGCAGACACCTTTGGGGTGGCCCTTGGCATCTCCAGCGGCATGGCTTGGGCTGTGCTCCTGCCCAGGCAGACTGGTTGCACCCCCACCCACCCACCCACCCATATTTCACGTCTGTGGGACGTAGGCACCCCGTGCTGTGCCGCTGGCTGTGATGGGAGCGTGAGCAGGGCTGATTGCCTTTTTAAGAAGGACGTGGGGCGCTGGACCACTGGGGGTGGCTTGGCCATGCCTAATCCCAAGGCATGTAAACAGCAGGGGCTATTTTCTCCCTCTCCCTCCCCATCCCCATCTCTTTCATTTTCCCAGCAAAGGAGCGCTCAGTGTAAAACAAACAAACAAAAAAATGTTTCAGAACCGGCAGCCCATTCCTCACCAAATAAGGCAGATGACTTTTTTGGGGGGGGTCTGAGCTTGTGAGTGTCCCTTTAAGCAGCCCTGGGCACCAGGCTCTCCTCTCTGCCATCCCCAAATCCTGCCAGCTGTCCCCAAATCTCGGCAGCCAAAGCCTGCTCGCCGGTGGGCCGAGCCGTAAGCGGGGCTCTGGCTCCTGCTGCACTGACACTGCTGCAGCGCTGCTCCCACCAAAAGCCTTTAGGTTTTTTTTCCCCTCTCTTCGTCCTCCCTGAATGCCAGCAACACGCTCCCAGGAGGCTGCCCACCCGAGGTACGAACATCGCCCATCGGACCCACAACTTCTTATTTCTCCTGCAGAGCTCAAGCCACGCTTGCAGCACGGAGGGGCCACGGGGACCCCCGGCACTGGGGGCGTCACGCCGGGGGCTGCTCTGGCAGCTCAGCCAGGCCTGTTCCTTCGCTCTGGCTCCCATTCCTTTTGCAGACAGCGCTGCCCGAACTGATGCTCGGGGGAAGTTAATTACAGCTTGCTCCTGCTGCAGGCAGGCAGGCAGGCAGGCTCCACTGCAGCTCCCATGCCTGGCTGATGCTTGGGGGGACTGGGGGGGGCTCCCTGCAGCTCCCGCTTGCTGCTGGCCACCGGGGGCTGAAGGCCCCAGAACAGCATCCAAGATCTTTTTTTTTTTTTTTTTTTTTTTGGGGGGGGGGGGAAAGATCGAGCTAAATTTCTTTTTAGCAGAGATTTCCTCTCCCCACGGCAGCAGGGCTGGGGTGGGTGGGGGATGCTGCAGCCGCTGAGCCCGGGCCGGTTGCCCCCCGGTCAGTGGGGTTGCGGGGCCGGGGAGGGCTGGGGCACCCCCTTTTTGCCAGCGGCACGAAACTCTCCGCCTTCGTGTCCTGGTGTCACCCTTCGGGGAGGACAAGGGACATGGGGACATCAGCCCAGGGAGAGCGTGTCGCCCCGGGGAGGCTTCCAGCTGCGCCGTCCGCGTTTCCACCCCCGCAGCATCCCCCCATGGGGTGCTGGGCTCGGGGGGTGTCGGGGCTGAACGCCGCTCCCCCCCATCCCGCAGGCATCAACGCCCAGGCGCGGAAGCTGCAGCGGCACCGGGCGCGGGGGGCCCGGCGGGCGCCGGCGGGGGCTGAGCGCGGCCCCCCCCCGGCCCTGCGGCGCAGCCTCAGCGAGACCAGTCTGGGCCCGGCGGCTCGGGGGGCCGGGTCCGGGTCCGGACCCCCCCACCGGCACTGCTCCACCCTGCCCGGCAGCCCGGCGGCGGCGCGGAGCGGCGGCAGCATGCGGTACTCCCTCTACCAGTCCCCGCACCTCCTGCTCCTGCAGGGCTACAGCCAGCAGCATGTAAGCACCGCGCCGCCCCCCTGCTCACCCCCACCCCCCGCTTCCACCCCCCCCACCCCCCACCCCCGCGCGGGAAGGGGGCTGCTTGCATGGCCGGAGCTGCAGGGGTCGGGGGGGTGGGGGGGGGATGGTGCGGAGGAGCGTCCTTTAGAAAACCAGCGGTGCCAGCTTGGGACTCGCAGCCTTGTCGCCAAGTCTGTCCCCAAGCGCGGGGGGAGCGGAGCCCGGAGCTGCGACCCCCCGGCGATGCCCCGGAGGGATGCAGGGCCAGTCCCGGGGCAGCATCCCACGGACAGGGGAGGCCCGGTTCTGCGGGCGATGGCTGCGCTGCCCTGTCCCCTGTCTGGCTGCTTCATTAGCGGCAAACGTAATGAGCAGCGTCAAGGAGACAGCGCGTCTGGGAGCCCCTGCTCGCCAGCGCTGGAGGCACTTGGAGAACTGGGAAAGACTGGGACAGCTCTTGTAGTTAATGGCTACTTTGTCCCCGTGGAGTATCTGGCGACACCGCCACTGCAGCCCTCACCCATCTGCAGCCATCCCATTAGCGCGGCTGGGGAAACTGAGGCACGGGGTGGTTCGGTGAGGTGCCCCGGGGCAGGCCGGGGGAGGGGGCAGGGCAGGGAGTGGCTGGGCTGACAGGGGTCCCGCTGGCCTGCCTGGGGCAGGGGCATGCAGGCAGCGCTGCAGTCTGAGGGGAGAAGGTGGCAAGGAAAAGCAGCTGCGGGAAGTGGGGCAGGGGGGAGAGGTGGGGGGAGGGCTCCTTCTGCCCAAAGCACCCCGCTTACTGCATGCCCAGGGTTATCATCCCCATTTATTAGCGTGCCCAAAGCAGGGATCGCCGCTGTCCTGCTCAGCAGCGAGGAAAATAGAGGAACGTGTTTCTGCCGCGCAAAGGTGCAGCAGGCGGGGGGACAGCGGGGGACAGCGGGAGGCTGCAGCACCCACTGCATGGTGGGGAGGAGAGTCCCTTCTCCCCTCGCCTCCCCGGTTCATGCTGCGTCTCCCCACTTGGCAGGACAGCTTGGTTTACCTGCTGAACCGTGAGCAGCACACGGTGGGCCAGAGGACGCAGGCGAGCAAGCCCAGCATCAGCCTGTCGGCCCCCGACATCCTGCCCCTGCACTGCACCATCAGGAAGCTCCGACCTTCCCGGCATCGCTCAGAGGAGAAGCTGGTGCTGGAGCCCATCGCCGGTGCTGGCATCTCCGTCAACTTCGCTGAGGTGGCCAGGACGGTCGTGCTGCGGCACGGGGACCTCCTCTCCCTTGGTCTCTACTACCTGCTCCTCTACAAGGACCCCATGAAAGCGCAGCCACTGCCGGCGCAGACCCTGCTGAGGCTGCGAGCCCTGCACCCCGCTGGCCCCCAGGGTCCCCCCGTCTGCGGAGCGTGTGGGAGCCTGCTGAAGGAGAGGGACCCTGCCACCAAAAAGCAGGGCCCCTCATCCACCAGCAGCCCCAGGGTGCCCCGCAGAAAGCTGCTGCTGGAGTTCGAGCCAGCAGATGAGGACGTGCTCCTGCGTCGCATCATGACCCTGATCGAGCCGGGGGGGGATGACCACAAGCTGACACCCGCCTTCCTGCTCTGCCTCTGCATCCAGCACTCGGCCACCAGCTTCGAACCAGGGGACTTTGGGCAGCTGCTGCTCAAAGCAGCCAAAATGATCCAGAGGACAGTGTGGGTCAGTCAGCGGTGGGACGGGGGTGTCGGTGGGCTGGGGGTGCTGCTGGATGCCTCCCCCTCCCCGGGGGCTTCCTCCAGCCTGGCCCCCGGTGGCAGCGAGTGCTGGTTGGGGTGATGCTCGTGCCACTCCATCCCACTGGTTTTCATTTTGCTTTCCCCTTCTCTCCCTGCCCAGGAACGGACACGGGAGCTGGCCGAAAAGCAGTCCCAGCAGTAAGTGTGACCTGCCGCCCTTCCTTGTTTTGCCCCAAAACAGGGAGAACGTGACCCAGTTCTTCCTCCATGAGTAAGGGGAGCCTGTGGCTGGCTAAAACCACCTTCCCAGCCTGGCGGCACCAATGCATGCTGAATTTTCCTGCTAAATCCCATGCATTCAGCTCTCTGGTCCTTTCACCACAGTACCTGCAAGGCTCCTGCTTGGGAATGCATGGGCTTGGAAAGGCAGGTGAGCTCTGGAGGGACTGGGACCTGCAGCAGCTCTGGGGTCTTCTCCCATCCAAGACCTGCCCAAGGCTTTGCACATGTAGCTTCAGCATCCCCAAGGGATGTAGCAGGGATGTCCCCAGCGTGGGGTCTCAACCCATTCATAAGACCTCCCTGTGGGGCTGGGTTGGGGCTGCTGTGGCATGTGTGCATCCAGGGATGGTGACACAGGGCGTCCCAAGTTGAGGACCACTCTGGGGCCATACAGCGGTGCCAGGGGGGCTGGCTTCCCAGCCTTTTCCAAAATCCAGGCTCCCAAAGCAGCATCTGGAGAGACTGTTGGTGCTTGCTGTGCGCTCTCCTTTAGGACAAGCTCTGAGGATGCTTCCCAGGCCTTTCCTACAGCAGGAGAAAGCAGTTCAGCGGTTGAGAAACTTCCCAGATGCTTTTTATTTATTTTGTTTTATTTTTGAACAGCCCAGTGCAGGCGGGCTGAGTTTAGCCATCCAGAGCTGGCAGGAACAGCACATACTTCTTGGGGAGAGCTGCTCTTCAGCCATGCGTATTTACTGCAGTTCAGCTGTATTAGGGGGAGTCTCCACCAAAAATGTCACCCCACAAAGGCCAGGCAGCCTTCAGCCAGCCCGGTCCCTGCAGGGTCCCCTTTGTCATCCTACAGAGCAGGAACCACCAGATTTTTTCTTTGTAAAGTCTTAAGGGGGATGCTAGGCTTGGGGGTGAAGGGATGCAAAAGCTCTCTGACATTGCCCCAGGCTGGCTGCTTTTTGCCCAAAAGCTTGAATGGGGATGCCAAGGAGCAGCTGCCGTAACCACCTGCTATGTCTCCCCAGCCAGGACCCTGCCACCCTGTCCCGCTTCACCATCACGGACCTTCTCCCGGACCTGCAGCACATCCTCTTCTGGATGGCCAACGCCATCGAGGTCCTCTACTTCGTCCAGCAGAAGTCTCCCACCTACATCCAGAGCATGGAGGAGGAGCTGGACGTCAGAGGTAAGGCTGGACACTTCTCCAGCCGCAGTGATTTTGTTCTGCTAATCCCTGGTTGCAAGCAATGGTCAGCGCCCCTGAGATGCTCCTTTAACCCCCCGTAATCCTCATCAGCAGGGATGTCTCCACGGTGCAAACTGGGGTAATCTGTGTGGGAGGAGCAGCCTTGCACAGTGCCACGGTGCTGCTTGGCTTTGGGGCCGGGTTGTGTTGTGTTTGCAGCCAAACCTCCTCTTTCTGCCGCGGCAGCTTGTGGTTAATGCCACGGGGATGGCTTTCTGCACCCCCGGCTGCTGTGGGGGCACCGGGATTTGCAGGTGGCCCTGCAGAATTCCTCACTGGTGAGCCTCTGTTAATGCCAGCAAAAAAAAAAAAAAAAAAAAAAAAAAGAAAGAAAAAAAGGAAAAAGAGATTAAATCAGCCTCAGAAGCCTTCTGGTCTATGCAGCAAGTTAAAATGTTCGTAGGCCAGAGCAGCTGTTGGCAGGATGGGTGCAGCCCTAGGGGCCACCGTGCTGCTGCGCCAGGGTGAGACATGGGGAGTGGCAGATGGGCACTGGGGCAAGAGGAGCCTCTTTGCCCCTGTTGAGGGATGCCCCCGTGGTGATGCCACCCCATCTGGGCTAATAACTAATGAGCACTAATAACCCCCACCCTGCTAATTTGGGGGGCGGTGAATTCGGCCTGCCTTGCTGCTGCAGGTTTAGCTCCCCATCCTCCTCTCCGCCCTGTAGGCTCCAAGGAGTCTCTGTTCTCCTCGACCATCACCGCCAGCGAGGAGGCGATGACGGTGCTGGAGGAGGTGATCATGTACACCTTCCAGCAGTGCGTCTACTACATCTCCAAGGTACATGCTCTTCGGGGAGGGCAGCAGTGTCCCATGGCGGCAGCATGAGCACCCCCAGCAGCTCTCGGACTGTGCAGGAGGGATTTTTACGCTTTTGCTCTCTGGCAGTTGCATCAAGCTGAGGTGTTTTCCTTTGGGCTGAAGTGCCCCGATTTTTGGTCACAGCCCAGGAGAAGTATTGAATTACTGCGGCGTGTTTCCTTGCCTGCAGTGCAGCGGCTCAGGAGAGGCATTTGGGGAGAGCTGCTTGGCTCTGGCCAGCGCAGCATAATGGTGCGATTCAGGGCGCAATGGGAAGGGGCCCCTGGACCGTCGCCGTTGGACCGCGAGAGCCGGGCGGCAGCGGGAGCAGGGAACAGAGCGGGCAGTGTGAGGCAGGAGAAAGGCTGCTGTGTGCAGGCAGCCCTGCCTGTGCGCTGGCATCAGCGTGTGGGGACGCAGGGGCTGCTCCCGTGCCACTCTGCTGGAGCAGCACCCTTGGCAGAGGTGGGTGCTGGGTGCTGCTCTCCCATTTCAGCAATAGGGACAGGTCACCCCCATCGGTCCTGTTTTTTCTTTCACCCTCATGCCCAGCTGACGAGCTGCTGTCCCAGTTCACATCAATTTTCAGATCCCTTTAGCAGAGCCATCCCACGCTGTCACCTCCAGCTGCTAGAAGTGACAGATATGTTCGCTTATTATTGTTTTTTTAAACACTTGCGCAACACCACAGTGCATCGAGGCGGGGGTAAGCAGGATCAGCCCCTTGCCAAAGCAGTGTCGGTGGGGTTTGCTCAGCTTGTGAAGGTGATGGGGTCAGAAGAGCTTGGCTCACGCCAAAGAAAAAAGAAAAAAAACCCAAACACAATCGGTGTGATGTGAACTCTCCGCTCTCTCTCTCTGCAGTGTCTGTACGTGTCACTCCCTGCCCTGCTGGAATGCAACCCCTTCCAGAGCGAGGGCCGGGAGAGCTGGCGCGCGTCCCCACCGCTGCCTGAGGAGCTCTGCAGGATCGTGCTCATCTACCAGGCAGCGCTGGACCTGCTCCGCCAGTACGAAGTGCACCCGGAGATCACCTCCCAGATGTTTGCCTACCTCTTCTTCTTCTCCAACACCTTGCTTTTCAACCAGCTCCTGGATAAGGGTCAGTCATCCTCGAACACCCAGCCTGGACTGGGTAACCCACAGGGGACCGACTCCTTGGGAGACCCTCCACGGGGGGTACAGGAGGGGGCTTCAAGCAGCCTGGGGGGGCTGGAGACAGGCAGGTCTCAGCACCATTATGGAGAGCCAAGGGCATCCCCAGCTTCTGCCTCCAGGATCCTCATTCCCAGGAGGGGTTTAACCCCACAAGCGCCCCATCCTCACCCGTTGCAAAAGGGCTGCCCTTCTGAGCCTGAGCAGAGGAGGCTGGGAGCACTTTGGAGGGGCAGCTCATTAATGGGCTACTGCAGCCTGCTTTGTAACTGAGGTGCTCATTAGCCCTCATTAACAGAGCCGCCTCACTGCCTGCTGTTAGTGCCAGGTGAGGTCCAGCCACCACCCGGAGTTACAGCTACAGGGTGCTGGGGACAATAACCTGCATTTGTTTTGCTGCCCTGGGGCTGGGTCTGGGCTCTGGCCAAAGGCTGGGGACAGACGGGCTGTTCTCCAACACGTGCTGATGGATGTTCTGCCTCCTCAGGCTCCTCTCTCGGCTGCTTCCACTGGTCGCAGGGGGTGAAGCTGCGGGCCAGTGTGCGGCTGCTCCTGGAGTGGCTGCGTGGCGCCGGCTTTGAGCAGCTCGCCCAGCAGTTCTTCGCCAAACTGGCCAGCGTGGCCAACCTGCTGGCCATGCCTGGGTCCCAGCTGGTGCAGGTGAGGGATGCCCTGCCGGGGGCTTGTGGCATTGGGCTGGGCACGGGCAGGGGAGACCTGCTTGGCGTTTGGGGGTCCCTGCAGCGATTATTCCTTCTTCTGCAATCTGTCACCAGCTGCCCCTTCCTGGGGTGGTGGATCCGTGGGTGGGCAGTACCGGAGAGGGGCTGCTCAGGCTCATTCTGTCATGCCCAGCATCTCCCTCCCTACCCTCTGGTGAGCCCCTGCTCCTCAAGAAAGCAGCCCCTCACCTCTGCCATTCATCTTCTCACTCAGATGACCTGGGCATCCCTGCGAGCTGAGTTCCCGGCGCTGAGCCCTGCGCAACTCCACCGGGTGCTGAGCGAGTGCCAGGCAGTGATGGATGTGGGCTGCATCGCAGCGTGGCAGCCTGGCGAGGAGGAGAGCCCAGCCACCTTCCAGCATGGTAAGCCCTTGGCCTCACACTCGGTGCTGTGCCCATCACCATGCCGCTGTCACCCACAGGCTTGTTCCAAGGTTTTTATGTACAAACCAAACAGAAAATTTCCTTCCCCTCCCTGGGGCTTCTGTAGGAGTGCAATCGGGAATAACCATGCCCCTACAATTCAGATATTGCAAAGGATGCAAAGCACACTTGGGGGTTCTTTCTGCATTCCCAAGTGAGGGATGCTGCTGCCTTGGAGCTCCCCGTGTCCCTGATCCTGGCAGGGAGATGACATGTGGCGGAGAGCCGGGAGGCAGGAGCAGGGTACAGCCTGGGCAAGTGCTAGCCGCTTTCCCTCTGCTTTTCAGATGAGATGCTGGAGTCCTTCGACAACCACCCACCCATCATCCTGCCCAGTGGAGGCTTCAAAGTGGACCTGGAGGTGGAGACGTTGGATGACAACATCTACCGACACCTCCTTTACATCCGCCACTTCCTCTGGAGCTTGCAGAGCAAGAGCCCCCACACCATCGAGGGGCCACACTCAGCACCCCCAAAGGTAGCCTGCCCCCCCCCCCCCGAGGGGCTGTTCCTCTCCTGGGTGGGCAGGTAGTCTTGGCTCCCTCTGGAGACACCTCCAAGCCCAGCACCAAGGACTGGCTGCCCTCACCTGCAACCTGGCGCTGTGGCAATGCCCTCATGTAGAGCTGCTGGAAGGATTAGTGCTGCTAATCCCCCAGCCTGGGGGGTGTGGGAAGGTGAGCTGGAAGGACAGGCTTGTCCCAGCAATCTCGTTAGTGGGGAGGAGGGAGGAAGGGGGGATGTCTGCAGGCAGCACTTCCCTTCTCCCTGTGCGTTCCCCCCATCCTCCCCGCCCTGCACCCTCCCTGTCCCCACTAGCCAGGCAGGCTTGCACAAAAGCACTAATTAGCTAATGCCTGTAAAGCACAGGGAGGGCAAGGCAAGACGTGCTGTGGGTGCTCAGATCAACTGCCATTTGTCTTCTGCTCCCTGGGGAGTGTGTCCCTCCAGCAGGTCCCCTGCTCCTCTCCCACCCTTTCCCCATTGACTGCAGCACCCACAAGGCACGGCTGCCTCCTCTGGTCACCCTGGGGCCATATGCCCCAGCTCTGGGGCCACAGAAGGAGCTGTGCTCCCCCGGTGTCCCCCTCCAAAGAGATCCCACAGCGGGGACATGACCAGGAGTCCCCTTCTGGCTGGCTGTGAGCATCCCCAGCATGGCCCTGGCCGCAGAACTGGGGTGCGGGAGCTGCGCTGGGAAGCCAGGACGAGCTCTGCAAAGCAGAGGTGGGGTGCAGGTAGGGGGTGAAAAGCACACGTGGAGGGTCCCACAGAGCATTTTTCTCCTTCTCAAGAAAGAGGCATACACGACGCCAGGTGTCCTGGAGGTGAGCGAGAGCCCAGCAGCTGCCCTGGGGAGCTCCATCACCCAGGACTACAGCTCCCGGGGGGGCTGTGCTGCGCCGGAGGGGAGCCCCCTGCGCTACCTGGCCACCAACGGCTGCCCCTGCGAGCACCCCACTGGCGAGCCACAGCTCCAGGAGAAGCTCCAGCAGCTGCAGCTGGGCACAGGTCCAGCCCCCAAGGCTGGCACAGCACCCCCAGACCCCTCCTGCCTGCTGACGCCACCCACCACCCCTCTGAACTTTGACTCCGGGAGCCCAGAGTCCCCACAGGGCACTGGCAAGGGGCTGCAGGACCACCGGCGAAACGGGATGAACGGCACCAAAGGCAGCACCCCTGAAGGTACGGAAAGCTGGCACTGCCCCGCTGTGGGGGGTGCAGGATTGGGGCACGAGGGTGTTTGCTACCATTCTCCTCCCCATACACGTGGTTCCTGCAGGGACCTTTCAGTGCTTGGACGAGGCAGGTGAGGGCAAAGGAAGCATCTCATCCAGCTCCTGCCCTGGCAGAAAATCAGCCCTGGGGCTACCCAAGGTCGACTTCGATGGGGTTTTGGGGGGCAGCTTTCTGTGGGAGGCTGTGGGGCTGGGTTTGGGAGGTGCTGAGCAGTAAGCCTGTCTCTGCATTGCCAGGATGCTCCCCGACCACTTACGACTACCCCACACCAGAGTCTTCCAGCCGCAGCTCTGCCACCGATGACTTCTGCTATGTCTTTGTGGTGGAGCTGGAGAGAGGACCCATCGGGCTGGGCATGGGGCTGATCGACGGCTTGGTGAGTTCCTGACAATCATGGGAAGGGCTCCTTCCATGCCCCTCCAAATAGCTGACGTGGGACACATAGGGCATGTTTTATACCCCAAGAAAAGCCAGCAAAGAAGCTAATGGCTTCCCACGGGAGTTAGGCTGCTTCTCCTGGGGAAAATGAGGCACAGAGTGGTCTCCTGGGAGGAGCAGATCTCTGCTTCTGTGTTGCTGTGCTGTGCACGCAAAGTCCATCGCAGCTGTGCTGCAGCTGGAGAGAGCAAACAGGCTCAGAGCTCTTGTGGAAGGAAAATGACTCAGCCAAGGTCTTTCCTCCACCCTTCAGCGGGTGGCCAGGGAAGCTGGGGCTCGGCGGGTGCCAGAACAGCTCCACCAGACTCTCGTCGCACAGGGTGGCGTTGCAGTCTGGCTTAGTGTGGTGGATAATCTTACTAAGTGGCCTTCCACGGCAGTGCATTAGTCAGTGGGAAACAGGGCATCACCGAGCCCCTGGAACAGCCGTGAGCAAAGAGCTCCCATCCCAAGATGGCTGCAGGCTAACGATGCTTTACTCTTAATTAAATTGAACAAGAAAAGGTTGCCCCCACCTCTCCTTTCTGTGTATAAATTGATATAAAACCAAAGGCTTGCATTTCCTTCCTGGTACTGTCACCGACACCATCCCCAGCGCCCATCCATCAAGTTCCCCAGCGCTTCCAGGGTCCCACCTGGCATCAGGTGCTAAACTGTGGGGAGGAATCACCCTGCCCGGGGAGCTCAGCCCACTGGGACCACAAACCTTTTGTGTCCCCTCTGCCTTAGCT